>NW_015505885.1:917922-947887 GCF_001515645.1 Sinocyclocheilus grahami | reverse complement strand
TGAGCTGCAGTTAAAAGTAGAAGAGAGTCGTGAAACTCACACTTTTTTATCCCTCTTTTCAGCGTCCCTCCATCCCCCCACCTTGCAGAAAACCTGAGCCACAGAAAAGGGGTAAAAGGAGGAAGCAAAAAGAAAGAGGCTGATTGATTGAAAGCTGTAGGTAGGAAATGCTTGGATCTCTTACTAAAACACTAACAAAGCCAGTTCGCCACAGGACTCAAAAACAGCTTAGCACCCCTGAAAGGTTTTTCACACACACATACGCACAAAAAAAATAAAAAAAAGTTTAACATCTAGGAGCGATGATGAATCAACAATGTACAATTTACCGTAACTACAAAGGTACCCTATGCGATCTCAGAATGGTGTTCTCACACATATATCATGAATCACTAAACAACAGACTTATAAAGCCAGTGTTACTTCTCATGAAAATGTCACCACATTTCAAAGGACATTTAACCGCCACGAAAGGATAAGGTTTCATGTTAGTATGATGAAATCAGAAAAGTGACACCAAGATTACACAAAACCTTTGTGTTCATGTTCCTTGTCAGCATGAAACAGTGGCTGTATATATGCATAGATATAGTGATTATGGCTCATTCTCTGAAAAGAAAAGACACTGGAGCCCAAATCTCTCAATGGATCATAGTCACAAGGCAAAAGTTGGTTCCCCTCGCAAGTAGACCTGACAATAAAACCAGTCTGCAGTATAAAAAATCGAGACAAACGTCACAAATTCCCTAAATATGGGAAAAACAATCCTCTAGGTCAGTGGTTCTCAAACTTTAAGACGTACCACCTAGTTGCAACCATTTTTGACCTGTTTGAGCTAGGGATGGACCTGCACATCATCCAGGCCAATATTTGACCATTGTGGGAGGCAATAACTAAGTTAAGCGGTCTAAATGTATTTCAATCATGACAACTCTCAAAATGAATTTTACCCGCATTTATTAGTAAGAATGGCAAGTATATGACCTAAAACTCATATGGGTTTAGAACAACATGATAACAAGGACAGAACTTTCATTTTTGGCTGAACTAATCCTATAGGAATATGATTTGTTTCTGCAGTGTGTTTGTGAACTCACGAGTCAAGCCAAGCTTATTATAACCATTCGTCTCAAGCTCCTGCTTCCTGTGTCTCTCTAATGTGGAAAGGCATGATAGATAATCTGCCCCCTGAAGGAGGATAATAAGGTCCATTTGAGTTAAACTGCTATTGTCAGTAAAACATTATTTAGAAGATTAGACATTTTGGTTTTGTGGGTTCAGCTTTTATGCACCCTTTTCTCCATTTAAACATTTAAAGGCACAATATGTGATTTTTCGCCACTAGAGGTCGCGTATTCAAAATAAACAAATAGACCAAGACGATGACGCTGTGACTGAGTGTGGAATCATGGGAGTTGTCGTCTTCATCCCCGACGGGACTCGGGCAGAAATCATGTTTATGGATGAGCTAATGATTTATTAACGTAGTAGAATGAAGCAGGGTGAGGCTGAAAGCCGTCGAAGCGAAACGAGCGCGACACACGGCTCGAAAGCAGCGGAGCTTTTATTATGCCACAGTCGACCGCTTCCACTCCTTCCGGTCGTGTGCATGTGGGGTAAGCAGCGCTGTTTTATCATACTAGATACATTTGAAAGTTCTGTTATAATGCTACTCTGTGCGGTCGTCACCGGTCTAATAAAACGCACAACATATTAAAGCATCTTTGGTGTGTCCATGTTTTCTACAAAACAAAATACAATTATTACTCATTCCATTATTCAATACTCTTTATCTTTAACAACAACCGAAGTAAGTTGGAAACAATTAACAAATCGCACACAATTATAGAGGGAAATCTGATATTTTCCACCATGCTTTGATAGAAAACGGAGCCTATATAAAATGCATGTTGCTTTACATTAAAGGCAATAACGGTGCGTGTCATTGCAGTGCAGTCTGAATGTTAATTATTACATGTATGTGCGCTATTGCAAGCTAATAGTTAGCTGCTATTTTAGTAGATTCAAATGAAATGTGTTCACATTACTCATTAATATTGGTTTTTAAATGGGCTTACTGAAATATGTGTTACCTTAATCCATTTTGCCGACTCAAATTTATGTCATGCTATATGAGATGAACACTGAAAAAATTGGTGCAGAAACAATTTCCACTCTGAAATTACTAGTAAATTTGACAAATATTTACAAAGAATCAGCAAGTAACACATTGAATTAAATGTAAAATTGTGAAGCAGAATGACTGAAATGGATAGTATTTTCTTGTAAAACGTACTAATCTTTGTTTTATTTACAATTTTGAAAAATCATGCAGTGTAGTTATTCAGATCTACTTAATATTTTGACTTGCATTTCACTTTCAGTTCATGAAGGTATATTTAATTGATTTCACAGCTTTAAAAATGTTTCACAAATAAAAAATATTGAGTTTTTAAAGTTCATACCGAGATATGTCAGCATAAAGTCCAAAATCAGTAATAAATCACTGCATGTGGCAAATGGCTAAGTAAAAAAAAAAACGCAGTATTCAGACACTACACAATGTCAGTTTTTACTGACTTCCACCTGCCATACAGCTACAAAAGGCCCTTGCTGGCTCAGAGATACACACTTTAAAAAAGCAGAATGGAAGCTGTATTTGCGAAGGCTCTTGGGGCCCCTGATTGATAGACCTGTCAAAGACCAACAGTCCTGCAAGCAGCGCATGTGTCATTTGCTCTAGACACAAGAGCAAAGGAAATAAAGCTCTGATCATATTTGCAGAAGAACAAAAGGAGACAGGCCGTGCGTCCTTTAGACAGGACGTGCTAAAACAGAGAGTGAGTTCAAGCGAGTCCCCGAGGGACTGACGGCTATTGACTGGGCACAGCTGATGGGTCAGCGGAGAAAAGAAAAGGGGGAAGGGGTTCCCCAAGAGAGCTGAAGATCAGACAATGGTTCAAGGAACATGCATTAGGCCAGACTCTCCAAACAGCTGCTGTGAAACTTATGAGAAGACAGGGATGAGGGAAAGTCATAACCGATATCAAGACAAACATACAAGGCATGATGCATTCACCAAATAACAACAAATCTCCATTGTGAATGTGAATTGCTAACTACATGTTATCATATCATATCAGCAGTCAGTCAGTAAATCACGTTTAATACAAGTCTGCAAGTGGGGCTGCAAAAATTTACATGGTATATTTAATTTATAATAAACTGACAACAAACTTAAAAACATAGGTGGTAAAGAGAAAACCACATGATGAATCAAAGATTATTACAAATAGCTGTTCTACAAACTGAAAATACTAACATATAAAACACCATCATGGTAACACTAAAATAATGCAAAAACATTCAGCAACGTCAGATATGACATTAAACCCTAATTTACATAACTAATCAGAAAAAAAAGAACCTATAGGTCGACTGATAGTGGATTTTGCCGATAACTGATAACTAGGTTGGACCGCGCTGGCTGATAACCGATAGTTTTAAAAATGGATACTGAATGAAATCAAACATATCACTCCAAGTAAAATAGTGCTGAACTTTATAACAAGGAAGAAAGAAAAAAAGAACAGAACAGAACTGAACCATGAAACTGTACCTTTTAAACAGAATTATATTAATTATACCTTGATTATTTATATTAGTTCATAGTGCATTAACTAATGTCAACACACTAATGTTGAAACAATAATGTAAACAATAACAATACTTTTGAAACAATGTGCAATAACGGCATAACACCCCAGGCCGATAACCGATTTTGCCAATAACAGATTGTTCTAACAATTGGTTATCGGTGCCGATTAATTCGGCAAAACCAATCAACTGGACAACATCTAAAAGAAACAGTAATTTCAATGAAAATCCATCAAATGTGAAGTTCCACACAGGGAATTCTGGGAATGTCAAGTTACGTTTTTTACAAATTATAAGATGACATCCAAAAACAGTACATTTAACGATATTTTGAAACGTCTCATTAGATCTATTACAGTTTTTCCACTGTATGGAGTAAGGACACTTACTGTTAAACAATTAACAGGCTTTTACCGTAGCATTTTTAGCCTTGTTAACTGTAAATATTATGATACTTTTTCGCAATGCGGAGATCAAATCAGGAACACAATATGGCTTGTGCAAGAGTATTAAATATCAAAAGGCTGCAATTTAATTAGTCAGCATTAAATGATAATTATAGTAATCATGCTACAGATAATGAATGATTCATCTGTGCATTTACTTCATTACATGTGACATGGTCAAACATGAATGAAACATTAATCACAATGTCATAACCATAGACTGTAAAAAAGATGGACGACACATCTCCTATTCCTTCCACTATAGAAAAGTGAAGCCAAAGCATCTCAGTATGGCCACTGCCATCTTGAGTAAATTACATCATTTGGAGCCCGAGTCTGCGCAGTAGAGATTCGTTTGGAGCCCGAGTCTGCGCAGTAGTGTCGTGAGGTGGAGCCGTGGTATCAAACTCCCGCCCAAACTCCCGCAGACCCAATCAACCGTAATGACACACCGCGTTTTTATAGCATCAAATTACTAGCTAAAATCACAAAAACAAACAATTTAACAAATATCAGCGTTATAACAACTACATTAAGTGACCAAAACCATCTTTCGGAAAAAAAGTATTGGAAGCATAATTAATTTTTTTATTTTGACTCAAGTCCCATTCGTTTACATGGAGAGGGCGGGGTTCATGACCTGTACTGCAGCCAGCCACCAGGGGGCGATCAAAGAGCCCGCAGCTTCACTTTTCAGGACGTGTGAGGCACACCCGGTCATAACTCACATTTTTGGTGAAAACAGCAGACTTTTCTATGGTGATAAATGCTGGACTTCTCAAAATGTATTTACAGTCTGTTGCTGAACAGCTGAAAGTATAACAAATAAAATGTATTGGAAATATAACTGAACTGTTAGCAGTTCTCAAGTTAACAGTAGTTTGCTAATAGGCTAAAAGTTACAACAGTTTTTTCACCATTACAATAAATTGAGAACTTGAATGAGGGAGTGAAATGTAACTTTATTTATGGTTTCTGTAAAAATGTTAGTCAATTAAGACTAGTTTATTCACTTTATTTGCTTTTGACATGCAAAATATCCACTTTTGGACATCATTACCTCAATTGGGTGCTTTAGTCGAAAAAAATTATCCAACATTATTATTATTATTATTATTTAACTAAATAAACCAGACATGGCTTTATTTGAATGTGTTTGAGTGTGTATTTTCACCTGCCAGGATAATAGCGTTATGTATTAGCGATGCCATTGTGTGATGTAAACAAACTGGTAAATAATTTTTTTTTACCAGTTCACTGAAATGAACACGTTTCCAGAAAATAATCGGGCTTTTCGTCACTACAAAATGCATTACCTTGCAATGTAAATACAAGTACAGTATTGAGATATCTCAATAGATCTTTGTATCAACTTTGTACCAAAGTAACAGTACGTAGTTTTTGCAAGTTGGAGTTGTATTTTATGCTGATTTTTCTTTCCTCATTGACCATGTCTCATGTTCAGAGGGGACATTTAGAGTTCACTCCAGACATATGGAAACAGATGGCTACTGACCGGGATATAAAAGCTGTGATGTGTGAGACAGACTACATTAATCCCCCACCTTCATTTGACTGGAATACAGAAAAGGACAGAGCAGCAAAGAGTCTCGTCCACATACAAATAAGTTCTTCCTTCAGCAGGGAGCCGCATTTCAAATTCTGCCAGATAAGCACCCAGATTTGCCATGATGTCCTGTCATCCGCAGCCTCCTTGTGTCTGGACACGGCCACGCTCATGAAAAAATGATCAGAGTAACGGCGGCATACTTAAACAGCTCCACCGGGATGCCGAGAGGCATTTTGAAAAACGTCCAGATGCCATTAGTGAACATGGCTTAAGTGAATGATTGACGTCCTGTGGGAGAAAACTGTCAGTGACACACTCCCTTCAAACAAACAAGAGGAGAAAACGAGCCTTTTAGTATCAATACTTGGGAAGAAGCAGTACACTTTAGCATATTATTTTTTTATTACAGAAATATGCTTTAAAATAAAATACTTAAGTGTGAACTGAATGTAATGTTTTCAGACACTTAATTTCATGTTAATTGCAATTAAATAAAAAAGTATTATAGTTTAAATGTATATTAAATGCAATAAGATGAACTTGTGTGCTTTTTGACCCGCTTAAGTAAGGCCCTATGATTTCCGCAATGAAGAAATCGCAGACAGAATTGTGGAATCCAGTCACTAAAATAGAATTTGGTGTATAATGCGGAATGTCACAGAATTTGTTAAATTTGTCAAATTTTGGATGAATAAATTAAAAGTAGGCCAGTGCACTTAAATTGCGATATTGAATAGTGTCTGTAAATATTAAACCGCTAAAAGACTGTGGATGAATGGTGCAGACGCATGGTTTCGTTTACTACACACATACTGAAGAACGTGTGACGCTCATGGTGTTTTCAGCCTCTGCTGTCTCACTTTAAGACGACATAAACACATGAAATTCGTATACAGCTGCTCTGAGAGTCACTTCATGAAAACATTTTGTCATATTATACACACACACAGAAACAGAGGTCTTCATGGCAACTCATCAAAATAAAAGTTTGGTTGAACTTGAAGAAATTATGACAGAAATATAGTCCTGTACAGTAGAATGTACGATTCAATGTTGCTCATAGTAATAATAATAATAACAATAATAATAATAAATACAATTGTTTTATTTTTATAGTTATTTATAAAACATTAAGGAATGCTCTCAATTTAATTTGCTCATAAATTAATTGCATGCCTTCATTTGATTACCAGAAAAACTATTAAATCCTAAAAAACTATTTTTATTATCCTAAAAAGGCATTTTTCTTAAACTTTTAACAAATTGTCATTAAAATGTATGAAGTGTCATGATTTCAATTAATTAGATATGCTTTTTAATTACTAAAATGTAATTTAACCATTAAAATGGAGTACAGAAAAAAATTAAATGGAATCCTGAAAAATTTAAATGGGGAAAAAAGGGAATTTGGTAAAAAATAAAACGTATTTCATGGAGCCTTACTTAAGTAGGACTTAAGTACATCTTTATATGTAATTTCAAAATCACTTGTATTGTCTTTGAAATATGGTTAAAGTACTGCTGATTGTACTGACAAGCAATTATAATAAACTAAATTCTACTTTACTGTCATTTCTTTTGAAACCTGTATGTCATGAATTTCAATATTTGTAATTACACATTTGCAATGAAGTTGCAATTTAGTACATTTAAAATATGTTAACTCTAAAAGTAATGTTGAATAACACTACAGGTAAAATGATAATCAAGTGCGCTACATGTGCTTTAGTATGTTAGTCAACACATCAAAATAAGTACTTCTTTAAAAGTATAAATTAATTTGACATTATTTCAAAGTGCACGTTTTAAAAGTGTACTTAAGTGTGTTAAGAAACCTACTAATGAAAGTATTCTTTAAAAACACTTAAGTGGTCCTTTAGTTCATTATGTAGTTTTTTTAATATACTTTTACAATTTGAAGTACACTACAAATGCACATTCAATACACTTGTGCGCACGTCTTTTTCCACAAGGCAATCGACAAATAACTGACACTGTTTTGAGCAAAGGGATCATTTTGAAATAACACTGTTGACCATCTACCAACAACTTGCCCGAATACAAAACCCAGTCTTGATAGTCACAGAAATAATGCAATAATGCGCTGAAAAGTCATGGGACTCTGGATGGAAGCCAAAGGCAATCCAGCCATTATCACTATTGAGGGCTTCTTTCTTTTTTTTTAAAGTCTTATCTTGCATGCTTGGAACTTAGTCCTATGAATGAATTCACTGTGGAGAAGCCAAAGGGTTTGTTTGATCTTAGCGCTATTCTACAAAATCATGTGACTCCTGACATAAGGCCCTCATCTGCACTCTATTCATCGCTTGCCGCTCAACATTGTTAGCAGAGTAATTCTACCAGTGGCTCACAAGGTAATAACCTATTGGGTAAACAGTCACAAAACAGCCTCTCAAACACAGACTTCTATCATAGTTGCCCTTTACCCCAAACTATAACCCAAAATTATACAGTGTTTATACATTTTTGTATTATTATTTTTTGTCTACAAACTACACAAGAGGTATAGAGTAATAAAGCACAAATAATATACTGTACACTTAAAGTGTAGGATTTACTTCACTCAGAAATTGCTAGTAAATCTCACAAATAATTTCAAAAGAAACTGCAAGTAACATTGAATCAAACATGAAAGTAAGTAGAAACACTATTATCTTGTAGAAAATACTCCAATAATCTTAAAATTTAGGTTTTGTTTACAACTTTGATATTTTTATTTTAGTAAATAAAAAATAAACATTTCTTACTGACTTTAACTTCATTACATAATCTAAATGTAGTGAAGTAAAAGTCAACAAACATTTATTCTTCAGTAAAAAAAAATTAAGACTCCACTAGAGTAAAGTATTTGTATTTTTACTATAACTTCTGCCGTATTTTGTCGATTTTTTCCCCTAACAAAATTATAATAATAAAATGTAAACAATTTTGAGCAAATCAGATCTTGTTATTACAGTCCTGCATGTAGATTAGTTTTTTCTTCTGTTATTATATAATTAGGGCCCGAGCACCGGTGGTGCGAGGACCCTCTTGTATCTGCTCCGTTTATTATTATTACCCGAACACCGGTGGTGCGAGGACCCTCTTGTATCTGCTCCGTTTATTATTATTATTATTACACCGGTGGTGCGAGGACCCTCTTGTATCTGCTCCGTTTATTATTAGGGCCCGAGCACCGGTGGTGCGAGGACCCTCTTGTATCTGCTCCGTTTATTATTATTATTATTATTATGTAGTGAAGTAAAAGTCAACAAACATTTATTCTTCAGTAAAAAAAAATTAAGACTCCACTAGAGTAAAGTATTTGTATTTTTACTATAACTTCTGCCGTATTTTGTCGATTTTTTCCCCTAACAAAATTATAATAATAAAATGTAAACAATTTTGAGCAAATCAGAAATCGTTTGAATTTGATCAATTTTATTCATTTTGTGCGGGAAGAAAATCTACAAACTATGCCAGAAGTATATCATAATAAAAGTACAAATAGTTTTCTTTCATTTAATTGGATTTTTACAATATTTCTATTTTACTGAATTCTCTGTTGACTTTTACTTCAATGCATTTAGATGAGAAAATAAATCATTTTACACTGATAATTTCTCCAAACTATTTTGTTACATTTGCCACAAAAAAATAAAAAAAATTCCATTAAACTAAACTAAACTAGTTTAGTTTAAACTAAACTAAATTAAAACACCAGAAAAATCTTAGCTAAAAGCAGGATGGTGAAAACAATATTTGATTTTCTCCAAACCATTTGAATTTTATTATTATAATTTTGTGAGAAAAGAAAAATTCAAAGCAAACGTGCTTCCAGCTTTTTTCACTACATTGTCCAGACAAGTAGAGCTGGTGTGTTTGATTAACCGTAGTGAACTGGTTTCTCGTTTTGTTCTGGTGTGTTTAAACAAACCAACAAAAACTATTCACAAACCTACAATTAAAGCAAAGTAGCTGTTTAAATAAATGAGCACACAAAAGAGTGCATTTCATGCTCACTTGTCTCTGCTCGCCTACCATGTGCACGACCCTTTCTGCATCTGCACTATTAGTACTTACAGTCACGAAACCAAATAAAAGGAAGCAAAATCATGTTGTTCAAAACCAAATGAAATGCCAAAAATAAGCAGCAACAGAACAATAGCTGTGTATTGAAAACTGCTATTTATTTCACCAATTACAATCTATAACAAAATTTAATTAATCTCCACTGCTGTATTTAAGGAGAAGTGTTCATCTATGTTTACACAATGCATTTTTTGCTTAATTATAAATGTTCTGATATCCTATTGAAGTTATGCGAGACGTTTTATGAGCATAAGTCAAAAAATAAAATGCGGTTAGCATTTAACCAAGGTGTCTAGTATGAATCAATAATTACCAGATGCATTCAAAAACATCATCTAACATCATTAAAAATGCAAAACATTTTGTTCATATTTAAATCAAAAAATCGTCCGTACTGCAGTTTTAAAGATCATTTAACTTATGCTGTTTTGAATGTGCATGTCTAGTGCACAAAATCTGCTAACACTTTTAGTGTCCTTGTTACATGTATTTACTATATTAACAACACTAAATCACGCATAATTACATGCAACTAACCCTAAACCAAACCCAATATGTACATTACATTAATTATCATTACTATGCAACCCTATATTTTTAAACTGTACATGAAGATTAAAAACTATTAAATAATAAATGCTTAAGTGTACTTAGAGTCCAAAAAGCACTTTTAAGCACTCTAAATGCATTTAAAATAAATTTAAATTATAATACATTTATTTATTTGCAATAAATATGCAATTACTGTAAACGCCTGAAACACTTCATACAGTTCATACTTAAGCTTTAAAGAGCTTCAAATATTAAGTGCATTTGGTAACACTATTTTAGTGTCCTTGTTACAAATTAATAAGAGTAAATTATACACAAATACATATTAATACAACTAATCAAACCAAACCCTAATCCTATACTCTAAAGTATGCAGTGTTAATTAATATTACCCAGCACTTAACTGACCCTTCACAAAGACCCGCCCCCCCTTAGTTACTGTTGCTATGCCCAACAAGTCGCTCTCACGCCACACATCATGTTCTCATTCAGTGAAAAATAAGTCGCGGCGCAAAGAGGAAACTGACAACACGCTTGACAGAAAAGACCGAGCAGGTTACTTTTGGTATGAAAAAGTCTTAGCTTTCAAATTTTGTAATTAAGAAATTCAAACAATAAATACTGTTTTGTGGCTCATTAATGTGTCGTGTCGTCATTTCAAGCAGCATGTGAACCAATCATCTCTTCTTCCTCTATAGGCCTACTAGTTATAGCACAAAATAAACATGAATGAACATCTGAGGTATCTTGCGTCGACCGCAGAAAGACATCAATATAAACTATTTTTCAAGTTCAAGTCCACTGAAGTTATACTTCTCCTGTTTGGTTTGTTTTTCGGACAAAATGGCAGATTCACCGTTAGACTGTATTAGACTATAACAAGGACACTTTAAAACAGTGTATATAATACAAAAAAATAAAACAATTAATGAAGCAACTTAAGTGCCCTCTTAAGTGTACTTAGTCAAAAAAGCACCTCTAAGTTCAACTCTGCAATTTATATAAATGTAAACTAAATTTCCATTTAATGCAATTAACATGCATGCATAAAGATAATTTAACATGCTGTTTTGAATGTGCACTTCTAGTGTAATTCAAATATTGTGTATATATATATATATATATACACACATACACACACACACACACACACAAGCACACAAATATATCATTAAATGTACTTGCAATTAATATAATGTTAATTAAATAAAAAGCCACTTAAGTGTGCTTGGTAAACTAGAATACATTTTCATTTAATGCAATTAACATGCAATTACTGTAAATGCTTGAAAACATTGCATTCAGTTCGCACGAAGCTTTAAAGATCATTTAGCATACCCTGTAATCATTATCACCAAAACGAATGAGGAAGTACAGCACAATATGAATTCCATAAAATGCATTGTATTGAGATACAATCTAGAAAACAACGCCTGGCAGATAGATTCGATAAGGCATATAAATACCATGGCAACTGAGCAGAAACACTAATTTTAGAGTGTTTTAGAATAATTAGAAATAAAAGTATAACCCATTCTTTTTGTATGTCAGACTGTGTGGGAAGAGTTCAAAGAATACCACATAAAAACAGAGGGTGGGTGGAAGTAAGGGCAAGCTGCCAATGGAAAATATTTGACCATTGACTATGAAGCCAGGCACCAAATGAGCCATTTTTTTTCTGCCCACTGCCACGACTGCCCAGCAACTGGACCACGCCATGCACCGGTCTCACACACGCAGGACAGAGTCTGCAGACGCATATGCAGTAAGGTTTGTGCATGTCAAATGGCAAGCACACAAAGCGGAGCCTAACAAACACACACCCCCAGAGATAAAAGTGCACACACACTGCACCTGTCAGGACTGTAACTGAAGGCTTACGTATGAGACTGGCTGAGGAACACTGGCACATTCACAGCATTCCAGCCCAAATCCCCATGATTCACTGTGAAACCTGCAGTAGACATACAGTATCCCGACGCGAGCACTGGAGACTAGAGGTGCCACGACACCTTCATTTAGTCTCACAGTGATACAGCAGCTGAAAGATCACCATGCCAAGCATTATCGCAATACCACCCATAAAGTTTGTTTGCAAGAGTCTGGGTCTGTTCTATTTAATTCACTACAGTTTGCACAATTTTGTTACTACTGTACACTGGAAAATATGGCGTAGGAACAACTTTCACTCAGAAATTGCAAGTATTTTTATAAATGATTATAAAGTAGTAACGCACTGAATTAAATGTGAAATCTTTAAATAGAAACACTGAAATAGTATTTTCTTGTAAAACATACTCCAGTAATCTTACCAAATTGAAAAAAACTACAGCGTATTTTTACAATTGATATCTTGAATGATTTTTTTATTTTTATATTTTCTGTTTTCATTTTAATTTTTGTTAAAGTTATTTAACTTCTATTTTTTATTTTGTCATTTTAATTAGTTTTATTATATATATATATATATATATATGTGCCTATATAGTTTGTATTAATTTTTATTTAAGTTTTTATTATATTAGTGCATCAAGTTAACCTAAATAATTTAGAAATGTTGCCTTGGCAACAAGCTAAAATAATATAGGTTTTTTAATATTTTATTTATTTCAGTTAATGTTTACATTATTTCAAGTAAAAAAAAAAAAGTTATGGTTTTTGTTTTAGTTAAGTATAATAACCCTGGCATATATTATTATTATTATTATTAAAGTGAAAATTAGAATATTAAATAACAGTTTAGATTTGAACTAAGAGATCCAGATAAACCATTTAGTCTTTTTTTTCACAAAATGAAAATAAAAAATATAATTTGTTTTTGTCTGTCCATACCAGATGCGAGACAGCTACAAAACTCGACAAAAGCGAATCACAAATCACAGCCAATCTCACGTGATAAGCACATAATCAAATTAATAAAAATTAAGGCATTTAAACATTACTCAAAACACATAATCATTGACTGATACAATCTTTGTCATGTAATACACATCTGTTTACATACAGTTCACGGTTTGAACTAGGGCTGCACGATTATGACAAAAATCATAGTTGTCGATTATTCCCTTGAAATTGTAATTGCGATTATTAATTACGATTATCACAATTTACACTGAATGATGTTTATACCATTGTTTGATGCAACTGCATGCCGTACTTTTATATGAAAATAAACAAGCTGAAAACACGAACTGAAAAACTCGTTCTTTAAATTATAAATAAAAGTAAAAATATGAATGGTATTATAATGTTATACTAAAACTAAAAAACCCTTAAGATAACACGTAGAAAGACAAAAACACATCTTAAGCGTGCAGAATAACATAAGTGGACTTTGAACGATTAATTGCCGCTTTGAACGATTACGTAATTGTGTCATACGTAATTGTAATCGCGATTAGAAATTCGATTAATTGTGCAGCCCTAGTTTGAACATTGTTGTATTTATGTCATTTCAACATCTGAGGTAAATTCTCCATGGTCACGTTTATTAAAGTCAGTAACAGTTTATTTTTGGTTTACAGTGAATGTATAACAGCTAAAGGGCGTTGTTGCGAAGCGGAGTGCCTAAAACCCCCTTAGCTGTTATAAATTCACTGTAAACTACGGCTTCACGGGGCTTATTGCTTTTATAAAACGGTTATTCCATATATGTAGTAAGGTTTCACAAAATAAAACAGAGCAAATAAAGTGTAATGATATTAATAAAAACAGTATTCTTCCACCAAACAATGTAGTTCCTCAGAATCAGTTGTGGTTCCAACAAAGAGTAATTTACAACAGCTTCGAACGCGGCTCAACCAATCAGAATCAAGGACCGGAACTCTGTTTTATAATATTATATAAAACCCAATCAGCACCTGAGTTGTCAGCTGTCCAGAAATAGAAACCATTCCAGGAATAGAAATCACCTGTCGCTCTTCGCTTATCGCCGTCACAGCTGGTTAAGACAAAAACCCTGAATAACGCAGTGAATAATGCACATTAAGGGACAGTTTTCTTTCTTATTTTTTTTCCCCCCAGTGTCTTATAACGTCTGCTTCATTTTAAGATAGGCTACTGTCAGGTTAAAGGAATTCATCTTTGAAAAAGCATCTCAAGAATGCTGCTTTGCCTTTCATTTCTGCCTGAACCATAACGGAGTTCAAAATACCGTGACACAGCCAGTATTTTAAGGTCTGGATACCATAAAATAGGGTTGGGCCATGTCTACTAAATTGGCATCAGATGATGAGTACAGTGAAACATCGCGATGGACGATGACATCTGGGGGATGAGGGGAATGTTGAACATTCACTTGATGGCCATCTGCCAAAACGCTGAAAACAATTATATCATTAAAAACATAACATTCTCGTTTTCCACTAGATATTTTCATCTTCATCTCATCAGCTATTTACCGCAAAACTACCAAAGAACCAGTATACCACGCAACACAGAATAAGTCGAAGTTGAAATCTTCTGCAAACAAACAACTAATCATTTAATGTTCTCAGTCAATGCAACTATAGATATAAACCCAAAGCAGCAAACGAAGCAAGAGCTGCATTAGAAAGCTAAATGCATAGGCGAAGATGTGCAATTCAAGAGAAATACAAAAGGTGCACGAGCCTTCAAATCATTTTATTTAATTACATTAAAAGGAAAGGGAAACTAATTTGAAGGACTTTAATATAGGAAACCTATGACAACATATGACACTCCTTGCCTTTGAACAGATGCATATAGCCTACACATAAAATTATGACAAAATACCGATCTCCACAATCATTGTGGCAAATGCAGTCTGTTGTGCCTTAAGTGAACGAGAACAGCTGATTGGATCTGTGCATCAGGTCTTAAAGGGGCAGCAGCCTAATAATACCTGCTGCTGTCAATATGCTCATCAAACCACAAAACACGTTTTTGACAAAGATTAATCTATTTTTTTAATTTATACAATGGACACTATGCATTTTTATTTTACACTTAATTATTAAATTTCTGTATCTGAATACTACCAACCTTATTTGTAACATTGTTCTGCTGTATTTATCTATGCTTGTAATTTGTGTAGCCCATTTGTTCTTATTTTTACTGGCTGTTCACTTGTCTCTTTAATAATGTTTGAACCTTCTTAGGCTAAGGGTTTTTGCTGTGGTATCGTACTTATGGAAAGCAAAGTTACATAGATTTTTTTTTCTTACTGATCCTGAAAAATGATCCGAGGCTCAAAAACCGTAATATGATCCGAACCGTGAGATTTGTGATCCGTTGAACCACTAATATGCATTTGACATGGGAAATTAGTTAAAAATCATTAATCCCAAATGCAGATTTGCTCTTCTCAAGAACATGTGTGAAATTTGAAGGCTGCAGCTCAAATGGGTTTGTAGTATGAGATTTCATATTTCTAAAGCTCATATGCCCATTGCTAAGCAACCACAGCAATAATCATCCCATAACTTAGATTATTTCATTTACAAGGTGACAAAGCTTTAAAAAAATGGCTCATGAGTAGTAGAGGAAGCCACAAAAAGCAGGAAGACTCTGCTTTAATACATTTTAATAAATACATAGTGCTTTGGACACTTCTTTTTTTTTTTTGTGTGTGTGTGAAGTCGGCGCCAGTGAAGAAACTATTGAGCAGACTGGAAATCCTGCTGCAAAATGGCATAGAATAGACTGTTGCCATGGTTTTCATGGTCTTTAGGCTCTGCTACCTGGAAGGAAAGCTACAGAGCTGGAACAAGACTGAAAAAGTAACAAAACAACACAAATTTAAGAGTGGGAAACGAATTATAGACTTACAGTGATCTGATATCATTATTAGTCATCCCATTAACCTTTGCTTGTGATGCACAGTCAAAATCAAAATCTTTATTTTCATAGCGCTTTATACAATACAGATTGTGCCAAAGCAGATTCACAGAGATAAACAGGAAAATAGCACAATCAATTACGGAAACTCAGCTATGGAGATTCAGATTCTGCTGTAAAGCAGCTCTAAAAGACAATAGTGTCAAATTTAGCTCAAGTCAGTTCAGTGTTGGTTTAGTTCAGATCAGTTACAGTGTGAAGTTAATCAATCTACAAAAGGCATCAATGTCATTATTCGGCTCGAGTCAGTTCAATATTGATTCAGTTGAGTTTAATACCAGCTGTGATGTTGCAAGACGCAATTTAGCTGTAAAGCAGCTCCATTGGGTACTGCTGAAGAATAGCAAATAAAGCTTGAAACAAATTACACTCAGAAATGTCATCAATAACTACACGAGTAAACCCTTACAAAAATTAACCATGGTTTTACTACAAATAAAATCCAAAAAACATGGTTACTATAGTTAAACCATGGCAACCACAAATTAACCATGGCTTTGCTGTGCTTACCATAGTTTAACCACGGTATTTGTAGTAAAACTGTGGTTATACATGTGGTAATCAATACACCAAAAAAAAAACCTGGTTACTACACTTTTACTATAATAAAACCATGGTCAATTTTCGTAAGGGAAGTTTGTAAACAAACTTTGATGTTGGCTTGACAAAGCCTTGTTTGAACGTTTGAAACAACTTCTAAAAGCTTGAAATTTGAAGACTGTACTCAGTCAATAAAAATGTTAAAATGCTTATTAACAAGCAAGTTGCTAACATAATTTTACATGCTGTTAACATAAATTAACATATTGCTGGTATGTTTTAACTTGTTTCTTACATGATTTAGCACACTGCTGGCATGTTTCAGCATGATTCTAGCATGTTTTAACACATTGCTAGCATGAATTAGTATATTGTGAGCATGATTTAGCATGTTGCTAGCATGTTTTAACACACTACTAGCATGATTTAGCATGTTGTACTAGGACAGTCTAGTGATAGTGAAAGACAGCTTAAACACAAAATACAAGTCTTATTGTACACAAGTTGTGACCCCCCTTCAATGTTCAGTTTACGAAAACCATAAGCCCGATAAGTTAGAAACGATACAGCAACCCGAGTCAGGCGAGTCTGAAAGTCTGAGCAGAGTTTGGTGGTTGTAGCTTAAAAACTCTAGGAGGAGAAACTGACTAAATTTAGTAAAAGAAGAAGAAATAGGATTTCAGTATTTGCAGCTTTGTCAAGCCAACCTAATTACATAATAACGGTGTTACATAGAAATTGTAACACATTAAACATGATTAAATGTGGATCATTTTGATGTATAAAGTCTGAAATGGTATTTTTATGTAAAACATACTTTAATATTACAATAACACTCCAGCGATAAAATATTATTTACATCATTCTTAAACTGAGCTGATAGGCTTGAACAACAAAACTACATTTTCCATAATTTTCTGGCAACGCAAGTACAATAACATTCATAGAAACATCAATTACATCACTAATCTTCATCATTTGCGCTTCATTTTATTTTGCTAGTTCTAACAAAATCTTCCTGTCCTTGTTGGGAAGCAAAATAAAGAGAAAGAAATATGAGATCGGCCAACTTCTCAGTTTTATTCCAGCCAAAGTCACTTGAACTTTGCGTGGTAACTGTGATTTCCAAACTCATCAAAAGGTAGCATTAATCTCTCTGGGCATGAATGATATTTAACTACATCTGGCCCATCAGAAGCAAAAGAGATCAAAGAGAAACATAACAGTCACAGTTTAAAGCGCTTTGTTTTTGCTCAGCGGTTGATTGACAGGCGAGTAGGCGGTTCTTCAGTGTTGTCAGGGCGCATCAGAGCAGTTACACCACATATGCATGTGTTTCTGGCTACCTCTAAATGTGGTTTGAGTAACTGGATCACATTCTGGGCCTGTATTTAGAGTTGTCTACTTATGATTGTGTGACTCGAGACAAATCTTAATACCAGCCGTAAAGGAGGTCATTAAAATCAAGGCATATTAAAAACACTTGATGAAATGATATGCTGACATTTTTTTGAGGAACACTCATGCCCAGAATTTTTTAACCCAAAATATCAACATTGGAAAAAACATGCCTCTACCTACTTTCCACAAAACTCACCTATACATAAAATTCAGCAGTTTCCAGCTGAAATGAACACTTGAGTAGGGCTGCACGATAAATCGAAATGGAATCGAGATCGCGATTCGACAGAAGCTGCGATTGTCATGCGTATCTTTCAGTGAAGCACGGTTCTGTGATCAGCAGTAAATCTCCATTCAAAGGCCAGAGGGCGCTCTCGTGCTGAAACGCCAAATACGCCTCGCAGAAGAAACCCATCGCTGCAGCTGAATAAACAGAAGATTCAACTGATTTCATTGATTCAACATGACTAAACACATGACTACGGCAATTCTTATTATTATTATAATTTTCATTAAAATAAAGTATATTTATAATGCAATGCCTTTATCACTGCTTAAATACTATGAAATATGTTGCGTGCCTTATTCTGTGTAAGAAGCCACATCATCTCACAGAAGGATTTATTTCAAACACTCGACTGACGTTATGAAGTGAGTTTGGACTAAAAATATGTTATTAAATGTGGTATTTTCACATGCTTTCAGATGGAGCAGCATTTATTTCACAGAGCCGTAGTTCACTGAGAGGCTATGCAAACAGCTGTCATTATCGCGAACGATTTCTTTGATTTCAGAATCGCGCAATAAAATCGTCTGCAATTTTTTTGCGTAACTTGTCAGTGAACTACGGCTCTGTGTAGTAAATGCTGCTCCATCTGAAAGCACGTGATGATGATTTCCTGCTGATTACAGAACCGGCTTTACTAACAAAATGCGCATGACAATCACATTCGATTAATCGTGCAGCCCTACACTAGAGGCAGTAAAACGCCAACAAATTGTATTCCTTTTCACACAGATTAAGATTAAAAGGGCAGATTATCAATTAATAAAGACTTATTTTCTCATGGTTTCTTGCACAATACTATGTTATGACCTCAAAACACTTTTATCATAGTGCATGATTTGAAAACTAAAACATTTTGATGTTTACATCACACAACACCACCATATGTTTGGCTTTTTTGACGTAGTAAACTTGCTCGGCAGCACACACGGTAAAGCATTACACTTGAGATGCGAAGCGCTTGGGTTCGAGTCACGACAGCTCAAAGACATGTAGAAACAAGCTAAATAGCATGGTTGCTTGCTTCAGTAAATACGCTTTTTCTCTCACATTTGCTTCTGCTAACACTGTCAATTAGGTTTGGAGTCATGCATGTTACACATCAAACATAGATGTGTAGAGACTGATCGTGGACATTAAGAATTGGATATTATATGACAAAGCCCTCTAGCTCCAGAAGAAACCCCATTAAAAAGCATCACGGAAGTCATGAAAACAAAAAATATAGGTTCTTAGTTTCTCTTTCTTCAGCTGCAGCATATTTAAACTGTGAAAGAACCATGAAAATGCTGTTTTCTTGTACATGTAAACTGGGTCCATAACATGAATGAAATGCACTGCAAATCTCTCATAAAGGCTGACATGCAGGATAACCCTGTCTTAGACTTTTGAAAACTATACATTTCTCTAAACTACTCGATGATGGATGTCCAAATCATCCAAGCACATGTACGGCCATTGAAAAAATATAACACATACTCATTCTTGTTCACTGTTAGGACTCTTGTTTTTCTAAAAGTACCTCTTGAACTTCCTAGAACCTTCCAGGTTGCAACTCAAGCTCATTTTTAAATCAAAAAGCAGGAATTAGCCATTATCATCAAAAATCATACGAGAATCATACGAATTTCTATCTTCCCCAAATACTTTCATTACACTTTTTCAAAACCCACACATTCCATCATTCTTCAAAAAAAAAAAAAAAAAAAAAAAAATTCCTTTGCACCTGCACAAACCAAGAGAAAAGAACAACTTCAATGTCAAAAACTTGGCTGAAAGCAATTTAATGCAGCTTTTTGAAAATAAAATGCACAAAAACAGATGGGTAACATGGTAACAATAATGTTGTGTTTGTTAAGGTTAGTTTGTGTATTAGTTAACATTAATAATGAACAAGATCTGCATTCAGCATTAGTTAATCTTGGTTAATAACGTACATATACAAATGCATTACGTAACACTAATAGCTTAAATTAGTTAATGCATTAAAGTATACTAACAATGATCTTAATTTATTCATCTTGGTTTATGTTAGTTTATATATTTACAGTTAATGCAAACCAAAACTAATAAATGTTTAATGCATTATTTAATGCTGACAAATTCAGCTAGCAAATGTTAAGAAATGCATTAGTAGTAATATTTTATGTTTAATTCAATGTGTAACTTGCCATTTCTTTGTAAATATTTGTGAACTTTACTAGTAATTTCAGAGTGAAATTTTTTCACTCACACTTTTAAAGTAAACCTATTCCACTTTTTTTTTAGTTTTACAACCCTTTTCCAACTGCCTCCTTGTTGATTGCAGAAAAAACAAACAGGGACACTACACCAAGTCAAAAGCTATCTTGACCATATAGATGACACTATTTGTCAGTTAATAAAGACTTATTGATGTTTGCACCACATAACCAGCTCCATATGTGTGGCTTTCCTGATGAAGTAAACTTGCTCAGTAGCACACCCGGTACAACAGTGCAATTGTGAAGCGCTCAGATACAAGTACCACGAAACACAAGTCACGACACTTAACAAATGAGATCAAAGGTTTCTATAAGGAAGCTGAAATGGCACAGTTGCTTCAGCAAATGCGTTTTTTAGCCCATGCTTGCTTTTGTTAACACTATCTGTAAGGTTTAATGTGGGTGGTACATTATTTTCAAATGTGATAGAGCATTAAGCTTTTAGCACCACTCACTGGACATTTCATTTCCCAATGCCACAATACGTACAACAACTAACATGTTAAAACGTTTCAGCATCTGTTTCAGATAAAACTGAACATGCTTTTAGCACCACTCACTGGACATTTCACTTTGAATGTGCAACGAACCGTGAAATGTAATCTCACTTTGCAGAAATATCCCCCCAGGCATGTTTTTTTCCACTGAGCCTGTGTTGAGTAAAATCATGCATGGCTCTTCTTTACCATGGTTAAATGTACTTTAGTGATGATGTGCAGACTGAAAATCCTCCTAAATGCAGTTATGCACAACTAAACAAAACGGCTTATTCACAGGGTGAAAATTTCAGCACAACATCACATCCTCTTTCTGAATTAGGCTAAGCGGCAGAGACCAGGTGTGAGTGGGAATTGAAATTAACTTTTTTGTCCACTTTAGGCCACATTCACAGGTGGTCAAAAACCTGTAGTGCAAACACTCATACACTTGATCTTCCTACTCACTTGTCAAATCAACCACTGCGCTAAAACAGGGGTTTCTTTAAATAGCCATCTCGTTGAAAATTTGGAAAGCATACACATTCATGCTAGATCTTCTTCGGTAAGCCTAATATGACAGATCATGTACAGCACACACATTCAGAGTCCAGATAACACAGGTACTCTAAAATAACTGATAACCCTGCTAGATATGTCATTTCGCTGCTGGATGAATGACATAAGAAACTTTCCCTTCTAAATTTGATTACAAGTGGTCATACGAGACACATTACTGCCAGGTGTACAATGATATTAAGTGCCTATTGATAGAGATTTAAGTGTCTCAAGGGAACGTAAATGGTTGGGGAAAAACAGGACCTATGATGTGTCAATATGTAGGATCCATGCTTGAGGTCTTAAAGTGACAGCAGCCTAATACACCTGCTGTTGTGTCCTTAATGTTAATCAAACAAGTGAGAGAAAGAGAAAATTGCTCATTGTGTTTGACTGAATAACTTAAATGGGGATCAATTTACATTTAATTCATGCAGTAAAATGTATGCAGATTTATTTTTATATCTGATTGCTCAGTTGCTGTCGAACTTCTTACTTGAATGCTATTTATGTGTAATTTAAATAACAAAGATAAAATAAAACAACAAATACAACCATACTTTGATTTTACTATTGTGAAATAAAATTACTTATTTTGTGAAATAAATTGCCATATCACCCACCTCTAGGCACAGGATTATTTTGCCATTACTCACACCCTCCGAAATCAAACAAATGTGCCATAAATGTTAATTACTGCATGTTAATTACTGATACAACTATCAAACATGTACTAACATGCAGACACTATGTTCCTTAAAGAAAGACCATGATCTAAAAAGCCTTTATCTATTCAACTAATAAGCCTTTATCTATTCAAGTCTCAAGCTTGTCACTTTTGCTGCTTTAAGGCTACGTCCACACGAAGCCGGAGCTTTCCCTATCCGATCTTTTTTTTCCCCTCGTCTCAAGAAATATCTGCATCCACACGAAACAGACACAAAATGATGTAGTATACATGCCAGACCAGTATGTGGCGCTGTAATTCTGCCACAGAGATTCACTAAAAACGGAGAAGAAGACTTGGACTATGCGCATAAACCTCGTGCAAACGAACATGGAACAATACATTTATTAATCTGTGTTAATGTTAGTTAAAGCTGCAGTCCGTAACTTTGTTTTGGTTCAAAATAGGGCTGCACGATAAATCGCATGCGATATTTAATGCGCATCTTGTCAGAAAGCCGGTTCTGTAATCAGCGGTAAATTTCCATCACATGCGTGCTTTCACATTGAGCAGCATTAACTACACAGAGCCGTTGTTCACTGACAAGCTGCGAAAAAAAATCACGCGAATATGAACGTGGTTTTGCGCAGCTCGTCAGTGAACAACGGCTCTGTGTAGTTAATGCTGCTCAATGTGAAAGCACGCATGTGATGGAAATTTACCGCTGATTACAGAACCGGCTTTACTGATAAGATGTGCGTTAAATATCGCATGCGATTTATCGTGCAGCTCTAATATATATGTTGTTTGTCTTAATAAAGTGGGCAAATTAAAAATACAGTGGTTAAAAAAGGCTATAAAAAACGTCAATAATTATTGATCCCGAACGATATGAAACATATATCGTTGATAAATTTTTTAGCTATATCGCCCAGCCCCAAGTAAATATCCACACCGGTGCGGTGACTGACTGCCACACATACTCTTCAGAACATTAGATTCATCCACGCTGGAGCCGTGCCGACTCACAACCCACGCAAGCTAGATAATTTCGCACACAGCTGCAATTCCAGGTTTTCAAACAGAGATGGCGACAAAGAGGCAAAACTTACGGACTGCAGCTTTAATAAAAAGACATTCGTTCAGTGTTTGTTCATGTTTTTATTGCCGTTACGTGACGTAGCGGTGTCTGACTAGGGGCGAGACGTGGGCTGACGACGTCCTCGTTTCAGAAAATATACGGATTCACTGTCCACACGAAAACGCAAGGGCAGCGTTTTCAGATTTATCTACTCTGGGTAGAAAATATCGGTTCCCAAAACACCGGATCTGTCTGGACGAAACGCCTATACGATACAAAATGTATGCGTATACAGCTAAACGTGTCTCCGTGTGGACGGGGCCTAAGTCACTCTTCTTGTGTCTGCACTGGTAATACATATTTTGTTATGCATTATGCTTACAAAAAACAAAACAAAAATTACAGAGTCACAAAGAGCTCACAGCATTCTCTTCAAATGTCATCTCTTCTGAATAACTTATTTCTTTAATGTGACGTGTTGCAGCAGAAGAAGAAATTAAATACAGAGTTTCACAGTTCCACAGAGCAGAACAGATACTGACTCAACATACAACACTATCTGAAGTAGATCTGGCTAATAAATAAAGATGATTTGATAATAAATCAAAATATGGGATATACCAGGGGGTTCACAAACCAAAAAGAAACAGAAAACGAAACGTGTAAATGTTTCCAAATCACCTGATGAGATGTTGCTCATGTCTTTGATTTCTGACCGATTACTTGACAATGTGTTGTCCACTGTATTATTTCAAATATTCAAAATATCCAAACTTTTTAAAATTCATTATTATTTAAATAAAATTGTGTTAATTCTTTTTAAAACAGTTTTTTTCCCCTGCTATTATTATTATTATATTATTAAAAACCAATGTATGCACACAATGAAATGTCCATGTATCTAAGAACAATATCTTCAATTTTTCAATGAATTATTACAAATATTCAAAATCTTTTCATTGCATCACTGAAAATGATACTTGGCTCTACTCTGGCTGTTTGATGGCAAAACTCCTACGGCAATTAAGAGCATATATATGCATCTTATGAGTAGCTGAATGGGATCATGACATTAGATCTAATGCCCAGAGGGGTTGTGAGAAACTTAAGACATTGCCACACATTTTCACACACTTTATAAAAAGACCATACACTTGTAAGCAGGACATTGATAGAGCTATATGGATGCCAGGGACTATAAAAGCAACAAGAATTTAGGAAGCGTCAGCTTAAGAAAACACCAGCGAATCATCCTATTATGGGTTTCAACATCTCAGAACTAGATCAACGGATACAGAACTTATAAATCATTCATTTTTTAACATTAATGACAAAGTTGTAAAACCAATAGCGTACAGTTCTAAAGTCATGCCGAATGTGGATTTGTGGAACATTAATCATAATTTTTGTATCCTAACTGGTCAGAAATTAGTTTATTTCAATACAAAACTCAATCAAGTAGCACCAGTCAATTCCTGTGCAATGTCTTGCAAAGAAAGAAAAACCAAATAATGTCCATGTGACTAACCCTAACAAAATTGCAACTGAAATGTCCAACCAAACCTTAAAAAAAGTCAAGTTTTACCTCCAGATATAACATGATCTACATTATGATTAGTGTGTGAACCTTTCATTTAACTGCAGAAGTACCTAAATTAGGTGTAGTTGAATTAAATGTCACTGCCAAACCCTGGAAATCGCAGTGTGTCATGAGAGACAAAGTTCAGATATTCTTATATAACTGAACATGAAAACATCAAGCTATAGTGAAAGATTACATTCGAATACAAGCGATTAGTCAGTATGATGTGAATATAACAAATAAGGCATGGCTAACATAGATGCATATAATTAGTGTTATGCAAGCACTGAAATTAAGGAAAGCATATAATGAATCACGAAACTCACAGAGCTACACTTAAGCATGCTTTTTGCAATCTCTTTCAAGACAAAACTCAATTAAATAGTGCTAGTGAATATGTACCAATTCGTATGCAATGATGTGCAAAGACAGACAAACTTCCAAAAAGAAACCAAATAATGTCCACGTGACAAAAAAAAAAAAAAAAAAAAGGAGATTTACCTCCAAATAAAACATGATCTACATTTTGAAGTGTGTGTGTGAACCTCCTGAAGGTGCAGAATCACCTAAATGAGGTGTAGTTGAAATGTCACGCCTTTCAATTACTGGAAGACTGTGTCATAAAGTTGAGAGATTACAGAACATGACATCGAGCTGTAGCGCAACACTACATTTGAATTCGAACGATTTGTCAGTATGATGTGAATATTACATATATAAGGCATGGCTCACATACAGTAGATTCATTATAATTAGTGTTATGTAAGTGCTGGAGATGTTTGGAAAGCATACAATGAATCATGAAAGCACACAGAGCTGCGTTTACGCACGCTTTTTGCAATCGCTCCAAGGGTCTTTTGTTTCCTGATATACAAGGGAAGACATCCAGTTGACATTTACAGGCCTAGCTAAATAGTACACGGCATTTTCCACCGATGCAACACTCCGTTTAAGCGTGTAATTGAGTTAAAGCGGCGTCCGTGCGTTTCTTTATTCAGGCCGAAGCTGCGCTTTGAAGTCGCTACATTCCTGCCCGCGTGCAGCAGCGGCTGTTCTAACATGTTGCGAATACAGTGAGCGGCGACTGCTGACTTACAACCAAGTGGCGATTATGTCCTTTATAAAAGACGGAGTGCTATTGAAAAGATAGCCTACGTGACGCGTTATATTAGAGAAACTTGCACGCGTACGCGAACCAAAGGCACCAACTCTTTAAAGCACACGCGCTACAATTCTGCTCGCCCAGACGGTTTTGTAGACTATTTTCACACAACCGCGACTGTATTTACAAGTAACAGTGTGTTTACTTCTCCAAACCGAGGCGAAGAACTCCTAAACACTTACCTTCTGCGACAAGCAGGAAAGTTAAAAGACTGCCACAAAGCACCTCAGCGAGCCTCATCGTGAAGAATCCTCTCTCTCGCGCTTTATGTCGCAAATGTTTCTCTTTGAAGTATCAGCACCCTTCGGATGAACTGAATTAGATTAATAACTCTTTAAAAAACATTGTTTAAGGCGTCTGGGACTCCGTTCAGACACGGGTTGAGTTGATGTACAGACACGGCTCAAATCAGGACAGCGCAACTCCACCAAGACCCTCGAAATGTTGTTGCACAGTCAGTCTGCTTCGGCTTCTGCGGGAATGATCAAAAGGTGCATTGGGTTGTACCATGTGTGTTTCAGGGGTAGTTCCTATTCCAGTGTAGGATATCTAGAGGGAAACCGAGAGGACAAATCCCAAAACGCCGTTCACACTAGTAAGAAACTTTTCTAACTTCGCACTCGAGGTTTCGGCCCCTCTGGAAGTCCAATGTAAAGGACTGTTTTGGGAATGCGCGCAGTTCGTGCCTCGCCACCAAAACTTTGAAGTTCTTTGAACCCTTTTCAAACGGGAGACCATGCAGCGGCCCTTCTGAACACAGAGTGAGGCGATCCAAGTCAAAGAAGGAGACGTCAATAGACCAGTTGCCTTTAACTTATGCTTCAGTTCTTGTAAACCACATTTTGTCTGCCCAGAATATTTACTGGATCTATTAAATGCATAATAATAATAATAGCAAATTATTCATATAATGCTATATAAATAGTTAATATATGTAACAATACCAATATATTTGGTCGCTCTGTATGGACCTAATAGTTCTAATGTTCAGATTTAACCTAATTGTGTTAACTATCCTGCTTTGTATCATGCATTGATTTCTTAAGATATTAGCGTTTTCCCTAATGTTATTGCAATCAGTTTAGCATACTTTTAAATAGAGTACTTATTACTGATATCCAGTGTTGGGGAAAGTTACTTTTAAAAGTAATGCATTACAATATTGCGTTACTCCATAAAAAAGTAACTAATTACGTTACTTAGTTACTTTTTATGGAAAGTAATGCGTTACGTTACTTTTGCGTTACTTTTGAAATCTGGACAGGGCTTGCTTGTTTGTTTTTAAAATAAAAAAGTTCTATTTTTGGCAAATATAAAAGCCTTTTCACACCAAAAGGGAAATGAATAAGCCTCAGGCTGAAGGGAAAGTACATTTACGTCCGTACAGTAGAATGCAGGCATTTTAACACACTTCAGCAATAAACAAAGACACAAATGTTGTCTAGAGTAATTAGTGCTTATTAGTACGGTTGAACTGAATCATCGAAGCTCAGAAGCAAATAGAATGGGATTAAATACATAAAGGATATTCGTGTTGTTTAACATTAAATTATTGCAGGTTTGCGTCATATTCTGAGTTGCATTATTTTTATTCATTTTGAGGAATACTGAATCTGTGTGAGATGCTTTGAGTGAGATGAATTAATGCATATTCATATTTATTTTAGAACTACAATAACATCTGATTTCTCTCAACATGGGGACAGGAGAGCTGTCAATCAATAAATTGGAAAAAAAAGTTACTTGCGTTACTTATTTGAAAAAGTAACTCAGATATTCTCTTGTAAAGTAAAAAGTAATGCGTTACTTTACTAGTTACTTGAAAAAAGTAATCTGATTACGTAACTCGCGTTACTTGTAATGCGTTAACCCCAACACTGCTGATATAATATCTCAAATCTAGCACTCTCTATTTTAATTCTAAGACAGAAAAAACACTTCACCCTCTAACACTTGCACTCTGTTCTATTTCTATTCTTACTACATGTCGTCTTTAAAAAATGAGAGCCTCTGACACTAGCATTTTCTATTCTTTTGACTTGTTTTATTTTTATTTAAATAACCCTTGCTATGTGTACTGCGTTAGGCTAACCGAGAGTTGTCACAGCACTTACATATTATTGCCCTTTTGTTGGTTTTGACTGCTTCTGTTGAAAGTCGCTGTAAGCGTCTGCTAAATGACTAAATGTAAATGTAAAATATTCATGCAAACTGAATGTAATGTTTTCAGACACTTAACTGCAATTAAATGAAAACGTATTATATTAACTGCAATTAGCTGAACTTTAGAGTGTTTTGATTTAAGTAGTAGTATATATCTTTATATGCAATTTCATAATTACTTCTATATCGTCTTTGAAGTATGGTTAAAGCTGAATGTACTGACAAGCATTTATGCTAAACTAAAATATAACGTCATTTCTATTGAAATATTGTATGCTGTATAGTTGAATATATTTGTATTTGCACATTTGTAATGATAACGCTGCAATTTAGTGCATTTAAAATAGATTAACTTTAAATGTAATGTCAAACAACACACTAGAGTTTGAAAAATGAAGATTCTGTATGAAGTTCTTTCTTCTGCTGAACACAAAAGAGGGTATTCTGAAGAATGTTATTGACGGTAGCCATTGACAAAAAAAAAATGCTATATGGAAGTGAAGTGAAGTGAAGTGAAGTGTGGCCAAGTATGGAGAATTAGTGCTCTGCATTTACCCATCCAAAGTGCACACACACAGCAGTGAACACACACAAACCGTGAACACACACCCGGAGCAGTGGGCAGCCATTTATGCTGCAGCGCCCGGGGAGCAGTTGGGGGTTCGGTGCCTTGCTCAAGGGCACCTCAGTCGTGGTATTGAAGGTGGGAGAGAGTGCTGTACATTCACTCCCCCCACCTACAATCCCTGCCGGTACGAGACTCGAACCCACAACCTTTGGGTTATGAGTCCGACTCTCTAACCATTAGGCCACGACTTCCCTTCAATGGCTACCATCAACATATTTCAATTTTTGGGTGAACTATGCCTTAAGACATTGGCCCTCATCTGGAGATTTAAAAAATAGATATTTTGGGGAATGCTAAATAACAGGTAAAGATGCCTGCTTAAGAACAGTGTACATTTACTGCTAAATATTCATACAGGCTTATGATGCAAGGGTTAACTTATCTCTCCTGTCAATGGATTTTTGTCTTTTTTTTTTCTTAACACCTAACACAGTGAACACACTAAAAACTGCACTTTTTAATAATAGTTGTATATTATTATAAATTATTGAGTTCATAAACATTTCAGTGGCTTTCTCTAGGATGTTAAATATCAGTCGTAAAAAAGAGAACAAGCCATTAGAGCAGTTTGTGTATAATGAACTTGGGTTTGAACTTGTTCATCTGTGTGTTCCTTAATGCACGTTTAAACACAAACATGTACATTAAACTTGAACATTACTAGCAGATTTGACAAAAATATTACCTTTTGGCTCTAACAGCAATGCAATCTTTTGTAAGCACTGCATGCTGTGAACTGAGTGAGAAAGCAGACCCTGCCAAAAATTCACTACATTATCACATTAAACAATAACTACAACAGAACATCACGTACAGTATGATTGAACAGAGACAATAAGAAAGAAATTAAATAAACTATATCAAATAATCCATATACTACAGGGTTATTATAATTAACTACAGCTAAAATCATAAAATCCATTCTGTGTTACTTGACATAAAATAAGTGTAAATTAAAAAAAAAAAAATATATATATATATATATATATATATATAAAAAAT
>NW_015505885.1:903891-917689 GCF_001515645.1 Sinocyclocheilus grahami | reverse complement strand
TATTTATATATAATATAAAATATAAGAATAGAAATATATATATATATATATATATATACACATGTAAATATTTTCTAAATATATACTGTATGTGTGTGTATTATATATACATAATAAATATACACAGTACACACACATATGTTATGTAAACAAAAACTTATATATATTAGCGCTATCAAATGATTAATCGCGATTAATCGCATCCAAAATAACAGTTTTTGTGGCAACTAGCTAATGTTTATATATATATATATATTAGTTGCCAAGGAAACACTTCTAGTTATCATTTACTTTAACTTGATGTAAAAAAATAACAAAAAATCTAAAATAAAAATTAATTAAAAAGATTGTATATAGACATATTTAAAAAAAACGAATTAAAATGACAAAACAACATTACTAAAATTAAAATGAAAACAGATAAAAACTAATTCAAGCTATTAAAACTATACTATAATAGTATCTCGATACTAAAATAACACTGATGCATGCAAATTTCATCATAAAAAAGGGTGAGGTGAATTTGTGTGAAAATCAATCAACCAAAACACAGTTAAAATCAGATACATCTACCCTATTTTTGTCAAAAGACTTTCCAGTCAAATTCAAACTCTTCAAAGAAGAAAAAAAAATGCTTTCTGTGACATTAATTAATTGATGTATGATTTTCCCTGCTCATTTCTCACAGGTCTCACAAGTAAATGTCATTGCATTTGTGCACTAGATCTACTGAATTAAAAGTATTGCATCAGAGAGCAAAACTAGACAAAATGCAGAACTAGAGATGAAATTCATATTTGAATCATCCGATTATGACTGAAATGACTCATTTGATGACAGCATATTTGATGACATTCCGACGCTGCACTGACCAAAGACTGGACAGATTCACTGACCTGAAAATCTTTGCAAGATGTTTGCTCTTTTCTCTTATAAACATGGATGAACTCAGTGACTGCATTGATTTGACTTGTGTGTGAATAAAAGCCTAAAATAAAAAGCGAACACATCTTTTCAAAAGACACAGTTTAAACCATTCGATTCACGTGGATTATGGTTTGCAATGTGTTTATGAACTATACGAAAGCATATGAAAGCATGGACTTTCAATGGAGGGACTGAAATCATTCATTAGAAATGTTGTAATTTCATAAGAAGATGAACCAAAGTCTTATGAACTGAATCTGTACCACTATTTGATATGCCATGTTTCATTATTGAGATACTATTTTTATAATGAGATATACTTATTTGAGATCATAAGTTTTTAATAATATTTTGAAATTTGTATTGTTATATTTTCAATTTTCTTTTCAATTTGAATGAACGTTTTAGTAATTTTGTTGTTTTTTGTCATTTTTATTCGTTTTTTTTTATTGTCTGTATTGTTTTATTCATTCTTAGTTTTAGTTATTTTAGTTCAGTCTAAGTTTATTTTATTTATTTATTTTTCATTTCAAGTAACAGAAATGTTTTGTGTGTATGTGGGTTTTAGTTTTAGTTAATTATCATAACGCTGCTATATGCTTACTGCTTATGATCTTCATTAGAGGATGTGTTGAGGCAACTTTTTTGGGCATGTGTTGTCCGAGGACAATGTTCATTATTCATAAAACTAAAACAACTTTGTTTGTGCTGACGAAGGTTGTGTGAAACACATGCTGTGGTAACAAACAATTAATATTTCATAACGTCAATAACACAATTTTTTCCCCCTGTGTTTATGCAAGATGTCTCTTCCCTTCATGTCAACCCCATCCAGAGGAGGTTCCTCTCATTACAAACTCAATAGAAATGCAGATGGCCATATTGTCTGCAAATGGTTTCATAATTTGTCTCCTTTCAGTTTTCTTTACACTTTACTTTTGGGTAGTATGTTGTAACATCAACCTGTGTACCACCAAGAGTTCTGAGCATTTGCTGTTTACTGCAGTTAAGCCTGTTTCACTGTGTTATTTAAGTAATTGACCCTTTGAATGAAAAGGAATAGCTGAAATTGCACTCACCCTCAGGTCATCCAAGATGTAGATGAGTTTGTTTCTTCATCAGGTTTGGAGAAATGTAGCATTGCATCAGTGTCTCAGCAATGGATGCTCTGCAGTGAATGGGTGCCATCAGAATGAGAGTCCAAACAGCTGATAAAAACATCACCATAATCCACAGCACTCCAGTCCATCAGTTAATGTTTTTTGAAGCCAAAAATAATTGTGTTTGTTATAAACAAATTCATCATTAAGCCATTTAAACTTCAAACAATTGTTTCTGGATAAAATACAAAGTATCCATAATAACAAATCCATAATAACAATTCCTCTAGTGATAAACTCCGTCTGCTGTTGTCTCTCACATCAAAATCCACCCACATATTTGTTTAGAGCTTCTTTTGGACTGTTTTCGCTTGTAAACAGTGCTTGATTTGTGCAGATTTCTCTCCTGATTCAGATGAGACAACATTTTCACTAGAGGAAGCATTATTATGGATAATGGACTTTTATTTTAGCCGGAAACAATGGGTTTGAAGTTAAAAACGTCTTAATGACGAATTTGTTTCTTACAAACACGCAGCTTTTTGCATCACAAGACATTAACTGATGGACTGGAGTGGTGTGGATTATTGTGATGTTTTTATCAGCTGTTTGGACTCTCATTCTGACGGCACCCATTCACTGCAGAGCATCCATTGCTGAGACACTGATGCAATGCTACATTTCTCCAAATCTGTTCTCATCAATAAACAAACTCATCTACATTGGATGGCGAGAGGGTGGGTCCATTTTCATTTTTGGGTGAACTATTCCTTTAAAGTTTAAACGGACTGAGGTTTGGTTCGCTGGTTTTGAAGACAAAGGAACCGAAATCACCCACAAAACATGGCTCATGCTTATGTTGAGCAAAAGGTTTCTAATTTTTCAAAGTTTTACTCCATTTCTGGACTGATGTTAATCAGAAGTTTTGCTCGGTTAAAATTGAACAGTCTGTCGTGTGATGTCTGCAAGGCCTTTTGAAGGAACTGCATATTCAGAGGCCATCTGTTAAACTGTTTTTATCAAGGACACGCCACTACTTTGCAAAGACTTGAATAACGTTCACAGGATGAATATTGAACACTGCTGCAGCACCATCTGTTTCTCTATGAAGGAGTGTTGACACAATGTTTAAAATAATTAGGTACTTTCTTGTGTAAGTACTTTTAAATGCTCCAAAATATAAGTGCAAACTTAATTGATATAACTATATGTGTACATTGATATAATTATACGATATGTAGCTAGAACTCCAGTGGAAACTAATAGTTGCAAATTGATTTAAAGTTGACTGCTTTATCATAAGGGTGGTAAAATTACCTGCACGGTCAAAGAAAAGCTCTAATGTCTCAAGCATCTCAAAAATACTTATTTTTAGACAACAGAATGCATGTGTCACTTATTAAAACAATGTTATACATATATGTATGGTTTAATGGAAAAGTAGTATTTTATATTAGTTTTCATTTGAAAACACACAGAATGTGACACAGGGACGGTTAGTCGGAGTAATTGGAAAGAAAGACGCAGAAGGACATGTTCACATTATTCATGAATTGATTCCATCCGGGACATGACAGCATCCTCTGCACAAACCAGCTCAAACTCACCTGCGGAAGTTTCCAGTGAGTCTGAAGACCTTGATCAGTTGGTTTAGACATCTATCCATTTCTTGACTAAAACAAGCATTTTATTATTATACTCATTTGGAATCATTTAGAAAGAATTATCCATGATTATATGCTGTCTTAAAGCAAATTAACCCTATAACCTCCAGCTTTGTTCAGAGAATAAGTTGCTATTGCCACTTGCATACCCTGAACGTAACCTCAGGTTTTGGAGCCGAAAACTGAGGATATCCATTACCTTGGTTCCCAACCAAGTTCCTGTAGGACCCCCAACACTGCATAGTTTGTATCTCTCCTTTGTCTGACACACCTATTTCAGATCTTGGAGTCCCTCCTAATGAGCTGATGATCTGAATCAGGTGTGTTTGATTAAGGAGACATGGAAAACATGCAGTGTTTGGGGGCCTCCAGGAATGTGGTTGGGAACCACTGCTACCCATTTATATCACATAAGCTGCTCTCTGGAGTAACCCCTGGAAATATACAACAACCAAGTGCTGTGAAACCCACTGATGGAGGTGCTAATAATCAGGCGAGGGCTCTCTCTAGTGGGCTGGAGAGGGAGATGCATGTCAAAGAAACTCCTCCTCCAGGAACTGGATTGCTTTGTTTTTAGGGTCACTTAAGCCACATCATTTGAGCTGGCTGATAACAGGGATCTCCAGACCAGAGTGGAACAGACGGGTCTGGTTTAAACTCATAGATCCATTCCACATCCACTCTTACCCCGTTCTCTTCATTTGAGCCCTATACCTGAGCACTTTCTGCATCATTGGTATCCAAACCCACTGGCCCCCTTTGTGGTCCATTTTGTACAATCTGAGATTCGTTTTTCACATTTTCAGAATCATGATAAATGTCAGAATGTGATGCGATTTTGATAAATTATTGATTACAAGGTTGAAGTACATTATGTGACTTCAATCTTTTAAATTAGGGGTTCACAAATCTTTTTAAAATCAAGTACCAAAAAAGTGAAAAAGAGGTATACTTCAGCATACTTTTAAAAAGAGTATGTAGAGAAATAATATACTTAAAGGGATAGTTCACCCAGAAATGAAAATTACCCCATGATTTACTCCCCCTCAAGCCATCCTTATGTCAGGATCTGTGAGTTAGGACCCAAACGCAGATGAACAATGACAGGGTTTATTAACAAAACAGACAAGGTACAAGAGGGCAGGTAAGGCGTGAAACAGTCCAACAACAAGGGACACAGGAAATGATGACAAAAATGAGGATTCAAAAATTAAAGTAACACAAATAATAAAAAAAGGAAAAGAATGTTAACAAAACTAAAAGTAAATGACTAGAAAAAGCCAAACAAAATAAAAGACAAGAGTTCAAGACTGCAAGAAATAACTAGGGGGGAAAAGTTAGAGAACACTAAAATAAAACTAAAGAAGAAGACTTGAAAAACTACTAAGTCAAAAAAACAAGGAGCTAGACTTTAATAAGAGTATGCGAGGAACTAGCAAAAAGACTTGACTAGAGCGGAATTAACTGCATGTAGCAAAACACACACACACAACAAACCAAATGCAATTTTCTGAACTTGAGAGTGCTTTTTTGACCCACTTAAGTAGGACTTAAGTACATATTTATAAGTAATTTCGTAATGGTCTTTGAAATATGGTGCACGCATAGCATTTATGGTAACCTAAAACATTTAATTTCTATTGAAACTTATATCTCATGTTTTAAATATATTTGCAATTACACATTTGTAATAAAGTTGCAATTTAGTACATTTAAAATATATTCACTTTAAATGTAATCTTGAATAAAACGCTACAGTTAAAATATTAATCAAGTACTTTACATGTGCTTTCATTTGTTAGTCAACACAGTTAAGAAACAGTCATGAAAGTGTCTCTCTTTAAGTACACTTAAGTGGGCTTTTATTTGATTAATATTATAGTTTCTGCAAGTACATTTGTTAAAAAATATACTTTTAAGATTTGAAGTATGCTACAAGTGCACTTCTAATACAATTAAGTGCGCTTCTTTTTCAGTTATTTTTGTGGTATCTTGAGTTAAAAACAACTTATGCAAGCGGTTACGCAAATTAATTTAATTACTTTACATTCCAACACTTACAAAAATGTACAAACATCTGATCCAGACTTTTTGTGATGGCTGTTTGTTAACAGAGCATCTGTCACTAACCTGATAACTGTAATTGGAAACTACATATAGTCATTCTGAATTCAAGCCTGAATTATTGATCAGAAGGTAGGCAGGTAGTAACTATCCTTTCTTCGCCACTGTTAGACAGTGAACATGTCTAAGAAAGTTAAGGTAAGGAAATGCTCTTGGTTTCATTATATTAATATGTTATGCAGTTATTGTTAGAGCTGGGGTGAGAAAGGGAGAAACTGAGTGTGTATAGTACATATGTGGTGTGCATCTAAGTACCCATTCAAATGAATACTCCTTGTGCTAGGAGTACTTGTGTTTGCACCCCCAAATACATATGGGTCCCCTAAATTTGATTTAGGCCTTTTATCTATTCATGGCAAATCCATGGTAAAAAAAATGTAGGGGTACTTTTTGATGAGTCGTTAAAATTTGACAAACAGATCAATGCTGTTTTCAGATCAGGCTTTTTTCAATTAAGAACACTGACAAAGGTCAAGCCATTTTTGTCGTTTTATGATTTTGAGAGAGTGATGCATGCATTTGTGTCTTCACGTCTGGATTATTGTAATTCCCTGTATGTGGGGATTATTCAGTCCACTTTGTCTCGATTGCAAATTGTCCAGAATGCTGCTGCAAGATTGCTGACAGGCTCTCGGAAACGGGACCATATTACCCCTATTCTTTCTTCTCTACATTGGCTGCCAGTGCATTATAGGATTGATTTTAAGATTTTGTTGTTTGTTTTTAAATCTTTAAATGGCCTTGCACCACCATATGTTTCAGATTTATTACAACCATACTCACCATCCAGATCACTTAGGTCCGCTAACCAGAAACGTTTGACTGTCCCTAGGGCGAAACGTAAATTATGGGGCGATCGTGCTTTTTCAGTGATGGCTCAGAGACTTTGGAACAGATTGCCGTTAAATATTAGAACAGCTTCCACATTGGGGTCTTTCAAATCTCTTTTGAAAACTCATCTTTTTGTAGGTTTTTATTTAGTGATATTTTGTCATTTAATGTTGTGTGGTCAGATGTATGTATGTTTTTGCTGTTTGTACATGTTTAACAGGTGTACAGCACATTGGTCAACTAACTGTTGTTTTTAATGGTGCTTTACAAATAAATTGCCTTGCCTTGCCTTGCCTTACTTAAGGCAAGTTCAAGTATATTTTCCAAGTATACTTCATGTACTACATGTATACCTGTAAGTGTACTATTTCAATACTTTTTAAGACTAAATTGGTCCAATTTCAGAAAAGTTATAAAAGTAAACATTTAACTGTACTTTAAACAGTAGTACATTTTGATAACCTAGTTAACTTCTTTCTTTTGTATTGTAACTACACTGTGAACAATACTACAAGGGAACTTCTTGGTTTACTAGCTATATACTTCTAGCCCAATTTTATTTTATGAAAGTTTTGATGTTTTTATACCTTAGAAGAACTGTCAATAAGCCAGCCAAATCTGTTTCTGTGTGGGTTAATAGCACTGTGTACTAAAAGGATGAGGTTCATTTCAACCACTGTCCTATTTGATCAAAGCTATTCTATGAACTGAATGTATTCTCTAATAAATTTGAATATGAATGTGTATGTACTTCCTAAAAGAAGCCAATATGTGTGAAAAAGGTCACTCTATCGAAAGACTAAACACTACAAGCCAAGTGTACTTCAGTGTATCTTGATTACATGATTAGGAACAAGTATAGGCCAAAAATACTTGGGGGCGGTTTCCCAGACAGGGTTTAAATTAAGTCTGGAGTAGGCTTAATCTATCATGGCTTTAAAAATGGCTTTCGGAAACACAGATTACTAAATCCTGGTCTCTGGAGTCCTGAACTAAAATAAACGAGATTAATTTAAAACCAGCTGTGCTAATCTGAATTAGCATCACAGAGGTTGCCTATAAAACATGGAATGAACCAAGACAAGCTTTAAATTGTATGGAACTGAGAACCAAATCCAAGGAAAGCTATTGCAGATGAAAAAAGACTGCAATCAAAAAATAAAAAACTTTACTGAACAAAATCATTTTTTTAAAGCAAGCAAAGTAAACCGCGCACATCAGTCACGAGCGTGTGTAATGGTCAGAATTATATTGATCAAAGAAAACATGATCAAAGAAGGTTGTGAAAATCTTTTTGATCGTCAGTTTAAAAAAAGTACAAAAATAATAAATAATAAAAATACATTATCTTTTATACTGCAGAGCTTTGTCAAAGTAGTCACTTTTCCAAGTACTGCTCACTGCAGAGCCAAATGACCTCCAGCTCCACCTCTGTGTGAACTAATGGGTGGAGTTATGTTTAGCGATAGGGTAAGGGGTAGGGTTAGGGAGTGGTTGGGTGTCTAGCTCCACCCATTACATCCAGCAAGGGGGAGCTTGAGCTCCAGCTCCTCCCATTTGGCTCTGCAGCGAGCACCCTCTCCACTTTTCTCATGCCTTTCAGTAAAGGTTGACAAAGAGCATGCAGGCCTTGTCCGAGATCTGAAGAGAAATGCAAGAAAACACTACAACCACAACCATTCGCAGTACAGATGAGAAACGTGTCATCCTCTTGCCTCAGTTTTTGACAATACTTTATTGAACCTTTTCTGATAAGAAGTGTGCGCTACAAACACGAGCATTTGTGACGATATTTTCTGTCTAGTCTACTCGTTTTATCGCGTTTAACCACAGCTGTCGTCGTTTTTTTTGTTTGACAGTGGCAGCAGATATGCAATCAAATTTCTAATTTGAGGCTGTATTACGTCGATTCTGGCACCCAGCATCACAACAAGATGATATTTTAAGCTCCTTGTGTAGCTGAATCTGCACTGGTTTGAATGGGCCGCCTCCAGTTTCCCCTTTGTTTTGCTGCCTCCAGCTAGCGCTGTGACGTCGCTGACCCTAGTTACCTGTGGTTGGCCTGGCCATGCGTCACTCAGAAAACAACAGGCCAATCAGAAGAGAGGCTCATGAATATTAATTAGACAGGCCAAAATCGACCTGTTCTCAGCAGAGCTCCTGAGAAAGGAGCTGTAAAAATATATTGAGATGGTTTTTGGTACTTATACCACAAATATATATTCTTAAGGACATAAAGACTTAAAATAAAACTCCAGAAAGGTGTAAAATATGTGACCTTTAAAGGGCCATTTTAGTCTAGGACTAGGCTTAATCTCAGTCCGGTAACCACCCCCCCACCCCCAGTGATTTAATATACTTAATATACATAAAGTCTACTTGAAAGTTACTTAAGTTTACTAAATAAAATAAACCTGAAGAATACTTTTTGTAAGGGACGCTGTACCTTGACCTTACGTTTGCAAACTCAGGACATTATACATTATTATTAGAACAGCATCAAGATGGTACTAAACTAAATATTATCTAACAACTAAACCTTTCTATTTATCTCTCTATCTAGACTACTGTGCAAAAGCCTTGCGTTTCCATATTAGGTGACTTTTTGTAAAAAAAAAAAAAACTGTTGAGAAATCAGCTGTTGAGTTTTATGGCAACGCTGCCTTGGAGAAGGAGAGCAAGAGGACAAATGTGCAGCATTTCGCACTTGATTGCGAGGAGACTTTTTTCCCGCGCCATCTGTCTTATGTTATAGTCAAAACCAGAGAAGTATCCAAAAAGAGGCTGGATTCTGAATACGTCATGTGTTACTTTCATTCAGTCATGTGAACGAAACACTAATGAATTATACGGCTGTCACTTTAACATGTTCATTTAGCCCTCTAAACTTCAAGTGATTTTTGTTTTGGTATGAATGTGACGCCACATGTGCATGTCTGAGAGCATGGGTTGTTTGTGGGATGGACTGTCATGGTTTTTTTCTAAGCGTGGGAAAGAGAGAGAGATTTCTGGGTTTAGCAGAGTAACTTGACGTACTTTTGGGAGGAGAGAGAACGAACGAACAGACCATTCATTTTACAAGCACATATTTGAGCTGCTTCAAACTCAGCCCACAGATAGGATCACTGGAATATTATGCCTCTACAAACATTTAGCAAAACTCCAAAAAAGTACCTATACATACAGTTCATTGCAGTTTCCATTTGAAATGAACACTAGTGCCAGTAAAATGCCAATTTCTATTCCTTCTCAAACCTTATGATCACATGGGCAGATGACCAATTAATAGACTTATTTTTGCATGGTTATGGTTGCATATTATGTTATGACCTCAAAATGCTTTTGCCACAGTGTATCATTTGTAAACTAACACATTTTGAGCTTTGCATCACATATCCAGGGACATATTTTTTGCCTTTTTTACAAATATAGTAAACTTGCTTGGTAGCGCACCCGGTACAACAATGCACTTGAGATGCGACACGCTCTGGTGCAAGTTCTGTGAAACACAAGTCACATAAAAGTGCTCAAAGACTTGTAGACGCAAGCTGAAATGGCATGGTTGCTCCTGCAAATGCATTTTGATCTCACTTTTGCTTTTGTTATCAGTTTTGGTAATGTTCAGTCGGGTTTAGTGTCGGTGGTACATTCTTTTCAAACATGATAGGGCTTTAATCTTTTAGCACCATTTACCAGATCATTTCATTTCTGACCTGCCACAATATGTACAACAAACATAATAAATCATTTATCTGATTAATCTGTTTTAAACGTGTTTAAACTTACTAGACGTTTTACTTTGAAAGTGTCGCAAAACATGCAAGTAGCACCATAATATCATTTTGCAGAAATGTCGCCACAGGCACTTTTTACCAATGAGCCTGAGTTGTAATGTAGAATCTAAACTCAACAGACCATTCAGATCAGTCGTTTAAACATCAAGGAGACAAATCATTGGCTCAGAATTGCAACCAAGCTCTGTAACCACGAGAAATTGCTTTACAAATTGCAGCTCTTTTAAGTCAAGTCTGATGCAGAATTCTATTATTTTCTGAAAATAGGCCCACGATAACTGTTGAAAAAAAAAAGTCTCTGATTAAATGATGGATCATCACAGTGAGATATTTTGGATTAGATGCAAGCTAGTTCGAAGAGATGAATTGTGTTGTTTAAAAATCCACGAGGTCTGACACTGAGTCAGTGCAGGACAGTTGATTGGAAACTTCACGATGTTACTGAGTTTTCGGAGGTTAAAACTTAAACTTTTTAACCGTTTTAAAAAATAGTGTTCGTTGTGCAAGTTTTAAACATCTTGCACTCAATACATAACCTGCGTTCAAATCAGATTTATAACTAAGTGCTTTTAAGAGTGAAATCCTACAATCCTGTGTGTATTAATGTAAGAGAGAGAGCGAGAGAGAATGAATGTGTGTGTTGTTTACAGTTCACAAGTGTTTAAAAGTTCCTGGGCAGACACACAAAAAAAAAGAAGAAGAAAAAAAGAAAAAGAAGTACAGGTTGAGTACCTATTATGGAAATAATATACTTTAATAGAATATAATTATGTGTGACCTGAATGAAATGTTTGGACACTTAATTGAATGTTAATTGCAATTTAATGAAAATGTAGTAAAGTTTAAATGTATATTAAATGCAATTAGCTTAACTTTAGAGTGGTTTTGACCTTTTCACTTAAGTAAGACTTAAGTACATCTTTATATGTAATGTCATAATTCGACTAATTAAAATATGGTTAAACATGGTATGGTTATACCCCCACCCCCACAAAAACATTCATAAGCAAATTAAGCAAAATGGAACAACACAAAATAGGTATTATTTTAAAGCTTAGAAACTCAGCTTTTAATGAATAATTATTTTGATTAACTCTTAACGAGCGCTGAGTAGTCCATCTAAAATGGTGTGTACCGTGGCATTTATGTCACTTTATTGCTTGCAACTTCATAAAACATGCTCAGAACGTGGAATACACATCATTATTGAGAGCAGATTCTCCTGATTTAAAAGAACCCAAACTCATTATAATCCATCATTTAGAAGATATTCCTCATAGAGCTGTAACACATAAAACCAGACGGGTGCAAGTGAGGCGCAGCAAAAAATAAATAAACAACTGTACATTTCACGTGGCGTTTCCGTTCATAACTTCACGAAACATGCATAGATCGTGAACTTGCAGAAAATTCTCTTGATTAAGAAGAGCCCAAATGCACCATAATCTGTCATTTAGATCTAAAGATATTCCTTATCAAAGTCTAAAACATAAAACCCCAAAGGCGCATGTGTTATAACTTTCACATGGTTTTTATGCTCCGATCGTGCAAAATAGCACGGTATTATTTACAGCAGATTCTCACGATTGAAAAATTGAGTCCAAAATAATCCATAGCATCTTTCGTGTGTAAGTAATACCTAAATACATGAATTGAATAAATCAGTTGCAGAGCTTTATTGAACACTAGGCAAGTAAAATGTAAAAGCCAGCATGTTTCTGTCTATTTTATCTTTTTTATAACGTTTTAAAAATATAATTAGGTACCATTTTAAAGCTTAGAAATTCAGCTTTCGAATGCATCTAACCATTTTGATCAACTCTTTAAAAAATAATAATCATATTTTTCAAAACCACTGCCTTGATCAACACACAATAGGTGTCATTTGAAAGCTTAGAGTCTGAATTTTACAATGCACGTGGCCACTTTAACTTCTTAGAAGTGCTGAGTTATTTGCTGATAAATAGAACAAAATGTTTTCATAATTTATGAAATATGTTTTTTGTACCGTGTATGTCAAAAACATCATACAGCTCAGATATGCATGTGTCATGTGTCAATTGAAAGGTCTCACAGAGTAGAATAAAACAAGCATAACTGTTTAGGGCTTTGACTAAACTTATGTGTATGTTACTCAGAAACAACCATTTCAAAACTGTTTAAAAAAAAATTAATTCACATACAGCTCACATGTTGGGAAACATCACCAAAAAATAATTTGTCTCCTACCTTATTGTTTTCCAGAGATAATGAATGGCAAATAAGGAAGATATGAAACATTTCCCTTGAGCACACAAATTTTTCTTATATTTTATCACCTTTTCTCAGCATGAAAATGTCCAAATGTAAAGAAACAGGGCTAAGAATACAGAAAGTGTTCTATCGTCTAGGTTTCTTGTGTAACCCTCGTTCCCTGAAGGAGGGAACGGAGACGTTACGTCAGTGACTGACGAATTGGGATCTCGCCCGAGAGCCCAATCACCTTCGAGTGTTAACTAAACAAGCCAATGACAGTTGGCGTGCGTGTTTCGCCACGCGCACCCCGCCCCGCAGCGCGGTACTTTTGTGTATGTCAACCAGAAAACAACAATTTTTAAAATGCCTTCAGGGTGTCAAGGGCTAAAACAAAAAGGCCTCTTTTGTTCCAAAATGCTGTAACTTTTGTATAGTTTATGCCATAAAATTCAAATCAGATATAGCTAACATGTTGGAGAACATCACCAAAAAAGATTTTTTTCCCCTACCTTATTTCTTTCCTGAGATCCCTTACCAAAAAGTAGTATACTTCGTTTATTTTAGTAAGTATACTTAAGTAAAGTTCAAGTATATTTTTAAGTATACTTTATGTAGTAAGTATACAAATATCAGTGTACTAGTAGTATACTTGTAAGTGTACTATTTCAATACTCCTTGGGACTAAATTGGCCCACTTTCTAGTATATAAAAGTATACTTTTAAGTATACTTTAAGTATAACAGTAGTAAACTTTGAGTACACAACTAGTTTACTGTACATCAAAATGTTTAGTTTGTACTGCAACTATACTAAAAGTGAACTTATAGGCATACTGATAGTTTACTAATTAAATACTTGTAGTAGCATTTTTAGTACACTTTGAAGTATAGTCCTAGTAAACTACTAGTTTAGTAGTTGTATACTGCAATATACTGTATACTGTATACTCGTACGTTTTCTTTAAGTGAACGTTACATCATACTTTAAGTATGCTACTATGTCCCTATTTAGGTATTAATTTATATATATTTTGTTATCTGAATATCTGAACATACAAAACATCAAAAGAACATGGTATCTGCTTGTAAACAAAAAAAAATTATTCTAGCATGCATTCTTTTTT
>NW_015505885.1:874250-903868 GCF_001515645.1 Sinocyclocheilus grahami | reverse complement strand
AATAAAAAAATAAAGAAATAAACAAAATTTTGAACAAAAAGCTGAAAAAAGACTATGAATTGGATTCAGAATGATAATCAAAACGTAGATAAAGTCGATCAACACCCCAAACCTTGACAGTTATTATTACCTCTTCATTGGTCGACATTTTATTCCATAACGTTGCACAGTTTTGATGCTGTTTTATGTCTGATGATCGTGTTAGAATACATGTGGAAGCATCTGTTGTTTCGGTTTCTTCTTCACTTGTGTTTTTTTGGAAATGCTGTATAGAAGATGTGTACTAGCGCCCCCTACAGTATAACAATGAAAACACAGATTCTAAGAGCACAATTATAGCTAAAATATATTTAGACTTTTTCTAAGTATAAGTCAAGTATACTTAAATGTCATTTTAAGTATATATCTGAGAAGTACATAAAGCCAATTTCTGAGAAGTACATAAAAAGTAGACTAAAAGTATACTTTCCTATTTTTAGTTTAAAAGAAGTATACTCATAGCACACTTGAATAAACTTCTTTTTCGTAAGGGATATTGAATGTCAAATAAGACAGGTATGTAAAATTTCCCTTGAGCACATATTTTTTCTTACACTTTTATCAGCTATTTCTTAGCAGGAGAACGTCGAAATGTAAAGACATTTTTTTTCAAAAAAATACAGAACGTTTTCTATCAAATGATACATACCTTTTGACTCTCCTTGCTACAGTTTTGGAGTTATGGGTCATAATTTTTGTGTATGCCACTCAGACAAAAACAACACCTTCAGGGAGGCAAAAATGCCTTCAGTGCTTAAAGTTTTAAAGCACAACAAAAGATTATTAGAACATAATGATTTAAAATTAAAGTCAAACTTTTAATTTGACATTATTACAAAGTACACTTTTTAAAAGTGTACTTAAGTGTGTTAAGAAACACAGTCATGAAAGTGTCTCTCTTTAAGTCACTTAAGTGGCCTTTTATTATATTCATATTATTATCTGCAAGTAGCTTTTTTTAAATTATACTTTCAAGATTTGTAGTGCACTACAAGTACACATTCAAAACAATTAAGCGCACTTCTTTTTCACAAGGGCACGTGCACGTTTTTCAGAAACAGATACGCACACACACTCCCGCACACACACACACACACACACACACACACACCAGTAAACGTGCAGCGGGATTGATCACAGAAGACGACACACAGATGGAGCAACTGTGAAGAGCAACGCAGAGGCAGAGAGCGAGGAGAATGGGAAGGGACATGAAGTGGATGCAAAACAGAGGACGTACTGCAGAGACGGGAAGACTGTAGAGCGTACAGAAGCCTGGATGCCTGAGGAACATTATGGTTATGCCAAAAACGGCAAGGACAACGTGTAAAAGAAAGACCGGCAGATAGAGGTGCAAACCACTGCAGCAGAGGTGCTAGCGTCTTTCGCATCGGTGCGCCGGGCTCTAGGGAGCGGAGAAGGGCTCTTCATAGAGGAGCATGGCAGCCTGGTTTGCTGGTGTTGCTGCGGCGGGATGGACTGAGTCTCACTCATTATTCTAGAAGAAAACACACCGCCACTGTCTACACAGGCCATTGCAGCTCTCATCATCCACTATGCACAGGGATGGAGAGCAAGCGCATGGAATTGCTTGCCATCGTCAACAACACAGCAGAACTCTACGTTCCCACAGCAACAGCATTGATAACATTAGCCCGGGCAACAGCCGAGATATTAGGTAGCACTTTATATATTGCAGTTTTAGTGACAGCTACAGGAAAATCTGTGTTTTCTTTGAACTCATTTTAATTGTTAATACCTGCAGCTCTCAGGTTTTAAGTATAATGTTTGCATATCATTTGGTAGATGGTGGGCGGTATATATAGTAGTTGTTGTTAGAGTTTACTGAAGTGTGTTGGTATGGTGAGGAGAGCAAATGCTCTAACTGGATTGGCTGATGAAGGCCTCCTGGATACGACTGCTGAAACGAGCAACAGGAGACCGAGTCAAGAACAACATTGGTGTAAGAAACTATACATCTTAATATACACTATTTGCGCGTGCGAGCGAGTGGAAATTGACAGGATATGCTAGTATGCTGCTTAGTATTTAACTTCTGATTTAATCTTTATATATTCTTGAATGATGGATAATAAACCCACATTTCACTTGTGACCTTGCTTGACCTTAGGTGACTGTGATTTCATGTAAACATAGTGTCTATCAAGTATGTTAAGGTTTAATTTCTAGATATTTTCTTGATTCTCTCTACAGCCTTTCATGTGCAGGAAATTACATACAAAGATGCACACATTTGAATGTATTTATGTGTTATAATTACTAAAAAGAAGTGCACTTAATTCTATTGATTGTGCACATGTAGTGTACTTCAAATCTTAAAAGTATATTTAAAAAAAAACTGAATTTGCACATAATACAAAATACTGAAATAAAAGGCCACTTCAGTGTACTAAAAGAGTTCAGTTTCACACTTAAGTACACTTTTAAAAAGTGTACTTGGCAATAATGTCAAATGAAAAGTTTTGAGTTACACTTTATTTTAAGGTGTGCTTGTTACAGTGCATTTAAGTACTGAGTGATATTAATTAACTACATGTACTTATTATAAGGTTAGGGCTATGATTAGGGTTTGGTTTAGGGTTACTTGCATGTAATTATGCATAATTCATTGTTATTATAATAGTAAATACATGTAACGTGTAACAAGGACACCTTAAAATAAAGTGTTGCCAAGTTTTGCTTTAAAGTGGATTTTAAATCATTATGTTTTAATCGTTTCGTCATGCTTTATAGAAGTGCACTCATTTTGCGTCAGTATGTGTTGACTGACATACTAAAGCACACGTAAAGTGCTTGATTATGATTTTAACTATTCAAAAGTGAATATATTTTAAATGTACTAAATTGCAACTTCATCATTACAAATCACAGATATATTTAAATAGATGACATATAAATAGATGGCACACACGTTTCACTAGAAATTCAAGTGTCCCGAAAACATTACATTCAGTTTGCATGTAAGTATATATATTTTTTAAGTATTTTATTTTTGTAATAAGTACCCTTTTTAGAAGTATGTTAAAAATGGGAAAATATGGTTACAACAAATAAAATAATTACAACAAATAATTGTATGTTTTTATCAATACATTTAAATTGAATGTCTTGCATGTGTGTGTGCTGTAATTGATCAGGTGCTAGAAGGTGATTTATTTTGGACAATCCATCCTTTTCCATCCCAAAAAGTATCAGTGGTTTTGGACTTTATACTGACACCGACTGCACTGGGTGCATGCAGTTTGTTTACTTGTTTATGTTTTATGATGTTTCTTTTCGTCCATATTTTTCTTTGTCTCCTACTATACACATCTATAATGGAGATTCCTGGATTCAGTCTCGAAGTTTTTGTCTGCTACTGGTGTTTGGTTTTAGTCAGTTAGTTTTAGTCAGTCAGTTATGGTTTGAAATAAGGCACATTTGCGGTACTCTGGTTCTGTTTTACTATTATCCATTTAAATTTCAAAGTACTTTATTATTAGCTGTGTCTTAGGGCCGTTGCTAAGTTCTGTACGATGCGGTATAACTGAGTCCTCAGTGTAGAAACGAGATGATGGTCTGTAGGGACAGTTCCCATTCGCTCCAATAGCACAAGAAAAATCCAAAATAGCATTTCTGTGATTTCCAGAAGAGGAAAAAATGTCGAGAGATTGATTACACTGGTCAGAAAACAGAAAAATTTAACATTTGCCGAGAAACACACTAGTTTTCTGAAATGTAATGCCAAGTTCATTTAAAGGGACAGTTCACCTAAAAATCTAAATTATCATCATTTCCTCACACTCATTGTGTCTTTCCAAATACTTGTTTCTTCTTTAAATAGCTTAAATGAAGATATTTTGAGAAATGTTTTAGTGATTTTTTTGTTTGGTCACACTTTAGTTTGGGGACCAATTCTCACTATTAACTAACTAATAACTACAACTTTTGACTCAATAAACTCCTAATTTGCTGCTTATTAATAGTTAGTAAGGTAGTTGTTAAGTTTAGGAATGGGGTAGGGTTAAGGGATCTAAAATATGGTCATGCAGAATAATGCATTAATATGTGCTTCATAAGTACTAATAAACACATGCATGTTAATAAGCAACTACTTAATAGTGGGAACTGGTCCCTAAAGTGTTACCGTTTGTTGGGAATCAAGCTGTAAATGGCTTACTCTGTCTCTGCTTATTGAAACGGGAGAAACTATTCTGCCACGCACAAATGACGCACACCACCTTTAAGTAGAGTAGCTGAATATTTATCTTGAGCAAATGAGTAAATGTCATGGTAGACAATCAAATAGTAACCATGTGTCGTAATCCATGAAAGTAATGAAGTAAATGCACACATAGAAATACAAAAAAAAAATCTCTCTGCTTTTTCCACAGGGTTCAGCGGACTCATACACTAGTCGGCCGTCTGACTCGGATGTGTCTCTGGAGGAAGATAAAGAGACCTTACGCAGAGAAGCTGAGAGACAGGCACAGGCTCAGCTCGAAAAGGCTAAGGTATTGCTGCATGTTTTACTCATTATAACTGAATAATTAGCAGTTTGTCAAGGGTTTGTTCAAATGTCTGTTTTTCTGTCTAATAGTGTGTGTCTGTTCAAAATAGCATACTACCATATTACTCATGCTATCTCTTTAGTATGCAGTAGTGGCAAACCGATATATCACCAAGGCCGATATTACTATAAAATCTTACTTTATAAATCTTACTATAAAAATTCATAACTGTTATTCTTTCTTTATAAATCACGCACTAAATTATTAAAATGTAAGATACACACACAGCACCTTTAGGGTTTGTCTGGATATATTGAATGCCATCTTATTTTAAGGCTTAATTTGTATCTGGATGCTTTTTTAGACACTTTCTTTGAGGCAAACCAATGCTGTTTGGAGGTGATATATGAAATCTCACCCTATTAGTCTTTCCCATCTATTTTTAATCTTGTTTTTGTCACACTCTCCTTCACCTCTAGGGGTGATAGCTATTTTTAGTGTTTGACATCAATCAGATTTTATAATTTATTTATTGAATGCACACATACATATTGATAACAAAGCCAGGTGGTCTGCAGTGAGCAGAGAGAAGTCAAATATTCTTCACTGACCATGTTTCTTGAAATATCTATTCTCTCTCACATACACATACACTATAAAAACTGGTCATCGGCAATTGTTACCTTAAAGATTTATTTCTACTTGACTTAAAATCTAAAATCTAGTTTTATTGGTATAAATTAATGCATATAGGTTGGTTCAGTGGTGTTAAATCATATTTTTTTGATTTAAGTACAACCAGTTAATTTACCATTTTTAGCTTACCACTATTTACAGTTTCACAAACTGAACACTTTAAACCACTCTTGAAAGCACCTCAAAGGAATAGAGAGAAGCAGGAGTCCCTATTTTCTTTCAACGTTCAGTTTTTCTTTCCTAAGAGTGTAAGAATCACATAATTTCACTCAAAGATTTTGCATAAACACTATTAAATGAAGCAAAGCAGCTGTCAGATGTGCGGGCGTGAGTTTTTGGTGAATGTGAATGAAACTGTAGATGCTGATTAGTCTGAGCAGGCATTTACATAAAAGGTTACAATCACTATTTCTGATCAATACTGCATATGGAAAGTCGTGTTACATAAGAGGCAGACAGTGGTTGTGAAAGCAAAACAAGGGTATAAAAACTGTTCAATATATAAAAAAATAGATTATTTAAAGCTCCTAAAATAAATATTGCATATTACAATAATGGAGTGCATAGTTTTGCATATCTTTTTATTTCAGTAGAAAATAAAGGTAGACAGACTAAGCTAAAGAAAGGTAAGGCAGCATTGTCTTGACAGATCATGGAGAGTCAGGCTTGCGTGTGATCAACCCACCATCCCCATTACCTTTAGAGGACACTGTGTCCTCTGTTTGACACACCCATAATTCATTGCGTGTGCAGACTGTAATGTGGATGCGAATTACATTGAGTCATACTGATTTTGCCCTTTTTTTTGTATTTCTGAAAACATTGAAAAAATGTACTGCTTATGACTGCCTTTCCACAGAATTTTTAAAAGAATACCTTGGCAGGTTTTTCTTCCATATAATGAATGTGGATGAAATGGGTCTGTCAAGGTTTTGTACCCATGGGTACAGGGTACACTCTAAAAAATGCTGGGTTAAAAACAACTTTAACCCAGCATTTTTTAGAGTGTAGAAAATTAACAGTATCACCATATTTCCCCAGTTGATTGATTACATTAAGAATTGCAAATAGTTTTCTGAGATGCTATGTTTAAGTATGCAAATAAGGCATTATGTAATTAAATATGCAATAATTTGCATACACTTCCATAACATAACTATGACACTGCACTCTAAAAACTGCTGGGTTAAATATAACCCAGCGCAGGGTTAAAAAGGGACAAACTTCATTAATATTTCATACTGTACTCACTCTGTGTTCTTCTACACAGTCTAAACCAGTGGCGTTTGCAGTACGTACTAATGTTGGCTACAGTGCTTCTTTCGAAGACGACGTCCCTGTGCCTGGGATGGGAATCTCATTTGAGTCTAAAGATTTCCTTCATGTTAAAGAAGTGTGTATTTACACATGTATCCATATATACAGAAGGGAAAAAATGCTTATTACAGTTAAAATCAGTTGTAGTGTTTTTAAAGACTAAACAAAAGGAACACTGCATGTCCATATGACAACAAACACAACACACAATACTCAAAATACAGCCTGCATCACGGATTCTTTAGTCTTGCACACATGTATAACAAGGCCTTGTAATGCAGTTTATTGCAAACAAAGTATATCAGCAAATTTAAAATACCCAAGATGAGTGCTTCACTCTGCAAATGCTAAGATATTTTTATTGTACTTAATATTTTAAGATCATTTATGGCCTTGAATATTTACTTTGTAAGGTTATTTTTACTTTGTAAGGTATTCTAATGAGGAAAAAAATCCACCATGGGTGACTGTTTGTGTGTTTAATGACAGAAATTTAATAATGACTGGTGGATTGGTCGCTTGGTGAAAGAAGGGTGTGAAATCGGCTTCATCCCAAGTCCAGTGAAGCTTGAAAGCATTCGCACCCACCAGGACCAACGTGCAAAACAAGGAAAATTTTACTCAAGGTATCCACAAATGCACAACAAGGTTCTTCACTAAACAAAATATAGAAAATACAGAAAATATAGCTTTAATTTGACCCCTTTCAACAAAAATAGACTTAGACTGCATTTCCCAAAAGCATCCCTTGTGAAAAAGAAGTGCACTTAATTGTATTGAATGTGCACTTGTAGTGTACTTCAAATATTAAAAGCGTATTTAAAAAAAAAGTACTTGCAGATAATATAATATTAATGAAATAAAAGACCACTTAAGTGTGCTTTAAGAGAGACACTTTCATGACCGTATCTTAACACACTTAAGTACACTTTTAAAAAGTGCACTTTGTAATGTAAAATCCAAAGTTTATTTTAAATTTCTAAATAACAATAAAATTACATAAAGATGTACTTAAGTCCTACATAAGTGGGTCAAAAAAGCACTCTAAGGTTCATTTAGTGTCTGAAAACTTTACATTCAGTTCACACTAATGTATATTATTTTATAGTATATTATTTCCATAACAAGTACTCTTTAAAATTATGCTACTGTACTTTTTTCACAAGGGATCCGAAGCCTAAGTAGATTGTAGAGATGATTGGTGCCAGTGGTTTCTACAATGTACTCAGGCTTACAATGCTTTTAATCTTAACTCTTGCTATGGCTTGCTGGAATAAAAAAAACACCTTGTAATATTTTAATCTGGTCATTTAAATGGGTCACCCACTGAACCTGCTCAGGTCGTCAAGGCTGTTTTTTCTTCAGAAGAGCACTTTTAAATACATACAATCTTTACACCATTCTTTGTTGTTACTGATTATATGTTGTTCTTTTTTTCACAGTAAATTAGGGGCAAACTCTTTATCTAGTTTAGGAGACGTGGTTTCAAACTCACGTAAATCAACCCCTCCATCCTCAGGTACGTTAGCGTCATTGGGTGTCATTTTAGAACTCAATTATATATTTTTATTTACATTATTCAGAAACAACTTTTATTCTGAAATACTTGGTGTATTATATTATATATGTCACATTATATTGTATTAACAGATTCACTTTGGGAATTTTTATACTTAAAGAGAGACACTTTCGTGACTATGTTTCTTAACACACTTAAGTACACTTTCAAAAAGTATTTATAGTTTAAAGAAGTACGCTTATTTTGATGTGTTGACTAACATACTTAAGCACATGAAAAGTACTTGATGATAATATTAACTGTAGTGTGTTATTCAACATTACATTTAAAGTTAATATATTGTACAACAAATATATTTAAATACATGACATTCAAGTTTCAACGGAAATGACAAATAAAAATGTATATTTTAGTTGCTTGTCAGCAGTCCTTTAACCATATTTCATAGACAATAGAATTATGAAATTACATATAAGGATGTACTTAAGCCTTACTTAAGTGAGTCAAAAAATCTCTAAAGTTTATCTAGCTGAATCAATTATTAATTTAAACTGTAATACAATTTCATTTAATTGCAATTAACATGCAATTAAGTGTCCAAAAACATTACATTCAGTTCATGCTTAAGTATATTAGCACTTAAGTACTCTTTTAAGTATGTTAAAGTGTACTTTTTTTCACAAGGCCATGTTTTTACTGAAATGCTGTGTGCTTCAGTGCATAACTGTAATTTATTTTCTGATAAATGATTGATGTGCATTGTCTATCTTTACGTTGTGTATGAATTCCCCGTGTGTTTTGCCGAGGCTCATATGTACGTGTGTGCGTGTTTATGTATGTGTGTGTAGCTGTGGACATAGACGCTGCAGGGTTAGATCCAGAGGAGAGTGACCCTCCTCTCCATCAGCGTTCACCCAAAGCCAGCCCAAACACAGTAATATCCCCTTTAGCCCGTGAGAAACGAATGCCTTTCTTTAAGAAGGTAAAGCATGCCGATGGACGCTCCCTCGCTCTGCATCTGTCCGTCACAGCAGCATCACGCAGAGCCTTTTTCGCTTGTCACCGTCCGAATGGCCATGCCAGCTTACTCCACTCACTCTTTCCCTTCTCTCTCCCTGTCTTGTCTTTGTTCCTCTGTATCCCAATCTTTCACACTCCCTTGGTCTTTTCTTTTTGTCTGTTCCCCTTCCTCCTTTCCTCAGCTAAGCAGAGGCATAAGTCGGTAAGTCGGGCCTCACAGAGAGCCGTGTGGTCAATGGCCGCTCATTCCTGTTATGCAGTACTTACAGTCTATTAATTATAGCTTATTGTTATTTAGACAATGGCAACATAGTAGGAATGATGGCATGGCCACTACTTAGTAAACACTTCACTGTGTGGTTCTCCCTTCTGACATTTCTCTGTTATACAGCCTTAAATTTGCCTGTTTGTGTGTGCATGGTTTAACCAAAAAATGATTGTTTGTACAATTACATACAAAATAGTAAATAATAATTTTCTAATTTGCTTAACACAGTGCTGTTATAAAAGCCTGATATTAACAAATCATTTTAGTAAACCTCCCAACACTATTTAAATTGGGTTTTTATTTGGGTGTCAAACTTAATTTGGGCTCAGGCAAACTAATGCATTAGTTAACTATTGAAATGCATTCAACATAGTCCTTAACCTGCAAATGCAAAGAACATTTTTTACTTAACTCTGAAATAATTAACAATGGAGCAATGTAAGAACTGGACATTCTCAGCCTGCTGACATTAAATTTGACACTTGCAGTCTAGATCTTAATATGGATAATAGTATGTTCCCCCTCTTTTATCTCTCCTAGCTGTGACTGTGAAGTGTGTGTTCTGTGCACACGAGGTTAATGGTGTGTGTTTTGTGCTGCTCTACAGACAGAGCATGTTCCTCCGTATGACGTGGTGCCGTCTATGAGACCGGTGGTGCTGGTGGGACCGTCGCTCAAGGGCTACGAGGTCAGCTGCTGCAAAACGCATTGTGACGTCATAGAGAAGATATTAGAGGGTTAATTCACCCAAAACTATTAAAACACAAGTACCAAAACTGTAATTGTAAAATGTAATTGGCATAATCTGTTTTATTCACAACTTTGAAAAATCACTTTTTACAGTGTAGTTAATAAATAACATGTCCACACCCTTTTGTTGTATGTTAGTACAAAGTATAAGGAAAAAAGGGTATATTTTAGATGCTATACGTCATTCCTTTGAAGCTTTTCACCATATTTAATCCCCTTTTTAGCTTTTAGCAGCATTGCATGGATAATATTCTTGTTACAGGAGAATAAATGGTTTTAACCTGACATTTGAATGCTTGAAATAAAATGCAAATTACCCACATTATTTGTTTATTTGGCGCAGCAGAGTTAATGCACAAACAAAGTGGGATGTGCAAAAGTTAAAACATCTGTAAATTAAGGTACAAAAAATAATAATATAAATAAAACTGTATTGTTTAAATAGAGCCTACACATTCAACACAACTCAAAAACATTAAAAATAAGAAATACATTTAAATATAAGAAGACCCATTCATCTTAGAAAACAGATCTTTGTAGATACAGTAGGAAACTGTGATAAATGTGGTAAATGCACAGATTAATAATGTTATTAATATAATATTTTCATTCTGTGTGACTTTTTTTTTTTTTTTTTTTTTTTACCGGGACATTTTGCTACATATGTAATAAATAATGACAAATGTCAACTGATAAAAATTATACGGGCGTCCAGTGAAAAAATGTTGAGTTGGTAAAGACTGGATTTAATTTTTGCGTAAACTATCTCTTTAAATGTCATAAATGACACATTTTTAGACATGCACAGTATTTGAGTGCTTATATTCTGACTAAACATTTTCCCAGTCTTACATGAATCCTTATTACTTCACATTTACACTTAACTGTAAAGCATTTAGACTTATGTTGACTCTATGAATGTTAAGCAAAAAAAACAGAAAAAGGACAAAAACCTGACATGATGCTTTTATGTGTGTAAACAGGTAACAGATATGATGCAGAAAGCGCTGTTTGACTTTCTGAAGCACCGTTTTGAGGGGAGGTGAGTCGTTAAGCGGTTCTCTTCCTCCTTGAGCCTCCGTTGGGATAGTTTATATATTTGTGTGTGTGTGTCACGTGAGTGTTTGAGGTTACTTTAAATAGTCACATCTCATTGCCTTAATTGGCCATGCTGGTCCATAAGCACACAGCCGGGTCACATGCCTGCAGCTTCCCTTGACTGCAGTTTCCCGAACATGACTGCGCAGGATTTACAGTATGACAGTTAAAACTATATATATCTTTTCGGTGAATCTGAATGAAATCTGATTTATTTATTTTTTTTACTAACTTAGTCCTGGCCAAACTCATATGTGGTTTGAAATCCAACTGAAATGCATTTCAGTTTGATGTTTTTTTCATATATGTTACGTCAAGTACAATGGATGTGGAGATGCTAATTTCAGTTTTCTTATAGTATCTCCTATAGGCATATAAAAGAAAAAGTCAGTCAGAAGACATTGTCACACTTTTTATTAGATGGCCTTACTACTATGTACACTACAGCTCAAAAGTGTGGGATCCGTAAGATTTTTATGTTTTTGAAAGTCTCTTCTGCTCACAAAGGCTGCATTTATTTGATCAAAAACACAGTGGAAATTCCGTAATATTATTACAATTGAAAATAACTGCTTTCTATGTGATTATATTGTGAAGTGTAATTTATTTGTGAAAACAGTTGTGCTGCTTCATATTTTTGTGGAAACCATCATACTTTTTATTTTTCAGGATTCTTTGATGAAGTTCAAAAGAGCTGCATTTATATGAAAGAGACATATTTTGTAACATTATAAATGTCTTTACTGTCACTTTTGATCACTTTAATGCATCTTTGATAAATAAAAGCTTTTTTTTGTTTGTTTTTTTACTTGAATGGTATGCATCATGGTTTCCACAAAAATATGAAGCAGCACAACTGTTTTCAACATCGATAATAAATATTTAAAGTATTTAAATATAAAATTGAAATATCTAATATTGAAATATACTTATGTACATGCATGTTGGTGCATTGCAGTTACATTTAAAGTACTTACATTTAATTCAGATTTGCAGTTACACTGTGAACGCTCCTTGTTTTGTGTAATCCAGGATCTCGATCACGAGGGTGGCTGCTGATATTTCTCTGGCCAAGCGCTCTGTGCTCAACAACCCCAGTAAACATGCCATCATCGAGCGCTCGAACACACGCTCCAACTTAGGTGAGAGAAAGAGTTTGATGGTTTGGTGTGAATGACTGAAAAAGGAAATCTTATCTAAAATGATGAGATTTACTAAATATTTAAATTTTTTTGCATTTAACATTTTTTTGCATTCTTGCTTACATTCATTTTATTATCTTATACAGCCTTTATTATTGAATTTTCCTTTCTACAGTATCCAGAGCACGACATACGCACACTCTCACACAAGAGAAGATATTTGTTTTAGTATGTTCTCAAATCTGGAAATGATTTTAAACAGTGCAGAGAAATGTTTAGTTTAAAGGGGTCATATGAAGCGATATCAAGCTCTTGGTGCATAAAGAAGATCTGTAAAGTTGCAAAGACTAAAGTCTCAAATCCAAAGAGATATTCTTTATAAAAGTTAAGAGTCGACCACGCCTACCTAAAACGGCTCGTTCTAACACGCCCCCACATATCTATGTCACTATGTGGGAAGATTTGCATAACGCCGCCCAAATGTTCACGCAAAGAAAGAAGGCGTAACTTTTATTCTCGCTGTAGTATTGTTGCCGCCGCCGCGATGTCGCGAAGGTGCTGTGTGTTTCGTTGTGAAAGTGAAGCTACTTTGTTTGGTCTTCCAAAAGAGGACATGACTAGAAATCAGTGGTTAAGTTGTATTTACAACACTGTTCCAGAACACTTCAACCCAAATATTCAGATGTGTGCAGCACATTTTATGGAGGACTGTTTACTGATCCTGGGAAGGCGGGGCATAGAGGAGAAACAATAATGTACATTATGTGGAAAATAATGTGTTTTTTAAACATTAAACCGCATAAACACATTGCATTACACCACATACACAAAATAATGCTTTTTTAGCAACATCATATGACCCCTTTAAGCAGTTAAATTTTCTATCATTCTGATCTTATAAATGGCATGAATATCACAAATATCAGCATTGCAACAATACAATTTTTTTCAAATAATATGTACAATAAGTTTATTTTTTGCTTATTCCAGATTATTATAAACTGTGTTTCAATCAAATGCTTATTATGAAATTCAATGCAGGCAAAATACTACACTAAAATACACTTTTTGTTTTACTGAGTTGGTAAATTGGTCAAATTGACTGGTAAATTTGTCTCAATCATGAATTAGTGGTTTCAATCAATTCAACAGCTCAGTCACTTACACAATCGGTCATAATGGTTCTTGTCGGCAAGTCAAAAAGATCTTAAATATGAATTTACCTGATAAAAATAAAATTGAAATGAAAATACTGACAATGAAACAAAGATTCACAAGAGAGTGTTGGTTGTACATTAAATAAAGAAAAAAAACATTAAAATACGTCACCTTATTGTTTTTGTTAGGAATGATTACTGAAATGTTGCGTTTCAACAAATGCACTAAAGTAATTATTAATGGAATCATGGAACTTTAAGGAAATTGGAATTATTGAATTATTAAAATTTGAATTTTAAAACGGAGAACCAGAGTTGTTTTGATTCCTTATGATTTCCTTCCATAATTGTGTGGCTTTAAAACTGTTTCTGTTTTGTTGAATTCATTACATTGCACGTTATTTCACCCCATTATTCTTTCTGAATTGTAACTGTAGCTTAATTGCTTCCAGTGGCTTGGTTCTCTATTATTCTCAGCATACTCTCTGATTGTGTATGTGTGTGTGTTTATAGCGGAGGTTCAGAGTGAGATCGAGAGGATCTTTGAACTGGCTCGCACGCTGCAGCTGGTGGTTCTTGACGCCGACACGATAAACCACCCGACCCAACTGGGAAAAACGTCTCTTGCACCTATTATTGTCTACATCAAGATCACCTCTCCAACGGTACACACACATATACTTTAAAAGAATATAATTAGTCATATACTTAAGTCCTAAACTTAAGTCCTACTTAAGTGGGTCAAAAAAGCACACTTAAGTACAATTTAATTTTAATTTTAATTCTATTGTCTATGAAATATGGTTAAAGTACTACTGAATGTGCTGACAAGCATTTATGGTACAGTATAATATACTTTAATGTAATTTAAGTTGAAACTTCAGTATGTCATGTATTTAAATGTATTTGTAATTACACATTTGTAATAATGGAGTTGCAAATGCATTCACTTTATATTATCAAATAAAACACTATTGATCAAATTATAATCAAGTACTTTACATGTGCTTTAGTATGTTAGTCAACACATCAAAATAAGTGTGCTTCTTTAAAACATGACAAAAGATTATTAAAACAATGATTTAAATGCACTTTAAAGTAAAGCTTTTAACAAAGTGCACTTTTGCTAAATCAGTCTACTTAGGCTTCAGATCCCTTGTGAAAAGAAGTACACTAGCATACTTTTTATGGAAATAATATACTTTATACTAAAGTGTGAACTGAATATCATGTTTTCAGACACTTAATGGCATGTTAATGACCATTAAATAAACTTGAGTGCTTTTTTGACCCACTTAAGTACATCTTTATATGTAGTTTTTTTGTTATTATGTTGTCTTTAAAATATAAAACGTATATACTAAACTTTTGATTTGACATTACAAAGTGCACGTTTTAAAAGTGTATTTAAGTTTTTAAAAAAAGTGTTAAGAAACAGTCGTGAAAATCTCTCTTAAAGTACACTTAAGTGGCCTTTTATTTCATTACAGGTTTTTTTTATACAATTAATTAATCCAATACAATTAAGCACATTTTTTCACTATGGTCCCTCTGATTGTCTATTAGATTGTCTTTCTTCAACACTGATATTTTGCTGGGATATTGTTTCTGGTGTGTCCGTCTTTCAGGTTTTGCAGCGATTAATAAAGTCTAGAGGAAAGTCTCAGGCTAAACATCTCAATGTGCAGATGGTGGCAGCAGACAAACTTGCCCAGTGCCCTTCAGTGAGTTAACTGAATAATTACTTGAGATAAACCACACTATCACCCTTTCTTTGCTCTCTAACAGTTCATTTCCCTCTTCACACGCTCGTTTGCTCTCTATCCAGGAGATTTTCGACATCATTCTTGATGAGAATCAGCTGGAAGACGCCTGTGAGCACATGGCTGATTATCTGGAGGCCTACTGGAAATCCACTCACCCTCCCAGCGTCCCTCAGACAAACCCTCTGCTGGAGAAACTCACCTTTTGTTGAATTCATTACATTGCACGTTATTTCACCCCATTATTCTTTCTGAATTGTAACTGTAGCTTAATTGCTTCCAGTGGCTTGGTTCTCTATTATTCTCAGCATACTCTCTGATTGTGTATGTGTGTGTGTTTATAGCGGAGGTTCAGAGTGAGATCGAGAGGATCTTTGAACTGGCTCGCACGCTGCAGCTGGTGGTTCTTGACGCCGACACGATAAACCACCCGACCCAACTGGGAAAAACGTCTCTTGCACCTATTATTGTCTACATCAAGATCACCTCTCCAACGGTACACACACATATACTTTAAAAGAATATAATTAGTCATATACTTAAGTCCTAAACTTAAGTCCTACTTAAGTGGGTCAAAAAAGCACACTTAAGTACAATTTAATTTTAATTTTAATTCTATTGTCTATGAAATATGGTTAAAGTACTACTGAATGTGCTGACAAGCATTTATGGTACAGTATAATATACTTTAATGTAATTTAAGTTGAAACTTCAGTATGTCATGTATTTAAATGTATTTGTAATTACACATTTGTAATAATGGAGTTGCAAATGCATTCACTTTATATTATCAAATAAAACACTATTGATCAAATTATAATCAAGTACTTTACATGTGCTTTAGTATGTTAGTCAACACATCAAAATAAGTGTGCTTCTTTAAAACATGACAAAAGATTATTAAAACAATGATTTAAATGCACTTTAAAGTAAAGCTTTTAACAAAGTGCACTTTTGCTAAATCAGTCTACTTAGGCTTCAGATCCCTTGTGAAAAGAAGTACACTAGCATACTTTTTATGGAAATAATATACTTTATACTAAAGTGTGAACTGAATATCATGTTTTCAGACACTTAATGGCATGTTAATGACCATTAAATAAACTTGAGTGCTTTTTTGACCCACTTAAGTACATCTTTATATGTAGTTTTTTTGTTATTATGTTGTCTTTAAAATATAAAACGTATATACTAAACTTTTGATTTGACATTACAAAGTGCACGTTTTAAAAGTGTATTTAAGTTTTAAAAAAAAGTGTTAAGAAACAGTCGTGAAAATCTCTCTTAAAGTACACTTAAGTGGCCTTTTATTTCATTACAGGTTTTTTTTTATACAATTAATTAATCCAATACAATTAAGCACATTTTTTCACTATGGTCCCTCTGATTGTCTATTAGATTGTCTTTCTTCAACACTGATATTTTGCTGGGATATTGTTTCTGGTGTGTCCGTCTTTCAGGTTTTGCAGCGATTAATAAAGTCTAGAGGAAAGTCTCAGGCTAAACATCTCAATGTGCAGATGGTGGCAGCAGACAAACTTGCCCAGTGCCCTTCAGTGAGTTAACTGAATAATTACTTGAGATAAACCACACTATCACCCTTTCTTTGCTCTCTAACAGTTCATTTCCCTCTTCACACGCTCGTTTGCTCTCTATCCAGGAGATTTTCGACATCATTCTTGATGAGAATCAGCTGGAAGACGCCTGTGAGCACATGGCTGATTATCTGGAGGCTTACTGGAAATCCACGCATCCTCCCAGCATCCCTCAGACAAACCCTCTGCTGGAGAAACTCACCGCAATGGCTGCAGCCGCAGTCGCCTGCAAGGACTCACTGACTAATCCACAAACAAAGGTGCCTATGAAACTTCAGCCTGCACTTAGATTAGCAAACAAAAAGAGAGAGGAGGAGTGCCGGAAAGAAACCATCAGTTTTCAGTCGAGAGAAAAAAGCAAATGCTACAGCCTAAAAGGCACACTTTACATTACAGAGTCCTGTGTCATGTAGCTGTAAGACACATTCTGTATCGGCAAATATTCAGAAAGCATAGGAATCTAGTCGCATTACTACAGGGTTTCCTAATGAAGGGTATTGAATTAAAGTTCCTTGATTAATAAGAAATGCACTTAATTGTATTGAATGTACACCTGTAGTGTACTTCAAATCTTAAAAGTATTTGAAAAAAACTATACTTGCAGATAATATATTATTCATGAAAGGCCATTTAAATGTACTTAAAGACACTTTCATGTTAAAAAGTGCATTTGAGAAAAAAAGTACAATTTAAAATTTGTCAAATTAAAAGGTTTCTTATTAAGTTCACTTTAAATCGTTATATTGTAATAATATTTTGTCGCGTTTTAAAGAAGTACCCTTATTTTGATGTTGATAAATATACTAAAGCACATGATAATAATTTGAGCTGTACTGTTATTCACTATTACATTTATAGTTAATATATTTTAAATACACTAAATTGCAACTTCGTTGTAAATGTGTAATTAGACATATTTAAATAAATGGCATACAAGTATAAATAAAACTTACATTAAATATATATTTTAGTTTATCATAAATGCTTGTCAGTACATTCAGCGGTACTTTAACCATATTTCAAAGATAATAGAAGCAATTATGAAATTGCATATAAAGATGTACTTAAGTCCTACTTAAGTGGGCCCGAAAAGGCACTTTAAAGTTCAGCTAATTGCATTTAACACAACACAGTACTTTTTATTTAATTGCAATAAACAAGCAATTAAGTGTCTGAAAACATATTACATATATTATAAGTACACACACAGATATATTCTTTTAGGTATATTAAAGTATATTACTTCAATAATAAGTTCTCTGTTTATGTTATATATGTTAAAGTGTGCTCCAAGAAGTCAGATCTCTAAATTCCCAGGCAAATTAAACTTACTTAACTAAATTACAACACTACATGTTATAATATCCATGTTTTTTGTGAATGTCCTTATTGTTGTTGATAAACACTGCTGCTTCTCAGACTGAGGAGGTCACTCCTATTACAGATGAGTAGCCTTAGTCACGGTGAGTGTGTGTGTGTGTGTGTGTGTGTGTGTGTGACACTGAAGCTCAGTCATGGTTTCATTTGACCAAGATCAGAATAGTAAACCTAATTTCATTAGGATTTAGCTTGAAGGAATAACTCACCAAAAATGAAAACACTGTCATCATTAACTCACCCTCATGTCAACTCTTTCGTCCATGAAACACAAAAGAAGAATTTTCTCAAGCTGTTTTCCAGAGAAATGGAAATTGTTGGCTACTTTTATGATATTTTTGTGCTTTTTTTTATTTTTTATCTTGACAGTACGTGTTTATTATGTGCTTTTGTAAAAGAGCAGCATCAACATTTATTTTTCCACAGAAGAAAGAGAATACAATTTTGAAATTGCATAAGGATGAGTAAATGAGGTCGGTTTTGGGTGAACTGTTTTTTTTTTATAATCTTAGTGTTGACTTTTAGACTTTTAAATATAGAGTGTTTTTTATGTTTTTGTAACACTGAATAAAAAAATAAAAAAGGTAATTGCGACTTTTTCTCTCACAATTCTGACACAGTTAAATTTATTTATTAGAATTATGAGTTTATATCTTGCAATTCTGACTCTATAACAAACAATTGCGAGTTATAAAGTCCCCCCTCAGAACTCGACTTTATAACTCGCAATTGTGAGTTTATATCACACAATTCAGAGAAAAACGTCAGAATTGCAAGAAAAAAGTCAGAATTACGAGTTTATACCCCCCAATTCAGAGAAAAAAGTCAGAATTCTGAGTTTAAATCCCACAATTCTGAGAAAAAAGTCAGAATTGCAAGAAAAAAGTCAGAATTCCGAGTTTAAATCCCACAATTCCGAGAAAAATTCAGAATTGCAAGAAAAAAGTCAGAATTCCGAGTTTAAATCCCACAATTCCGAGAAAAATTCAGAATTGCAAGAAAAAAGTCAGAATTCCGAGTTTAAATCCCACAATTCCGAGAAAAAGAATTAAATAAAGACAATTATGTATAATTTAATATGGCATGAATGATGAAATTCGCTTTAATTCTCTTTATTTATTTTTAATTCCTTTCTTTTTACTTGATTTGCTTTCCTGGTCTTATTGAACAAATGATAGATGCATGTTAACCCAAAAGAATATATATATATATATAATTTTTTTTTGGAATCTAATAACTTGCCTTAGAAAAAAATCTCGGTTCTCAGCTGACTTTTGGGGCAAAAATTTAACCAAAAGTGATAAAAAATGGCAAAATGTGTCCCCATATAGAATTCTGCTGTTTATTTTATCTTATATATTTCTTAAAATTGTACTTTAGGTCAAGTTCATTCGTCAAATTATTATTATTATTATTATTATTATTTATGGAGGCTTGTCTCCATTTTTTATCTCACAATTCTGACTTTTTTTTCCTTTCAATTCTGAAAAAGAAAAGTCAGGAATATAAGATGTAAAAATCGCAAGAAATAAAAGTCAGAATTGTGAGATAAAAAGTTGCAATTCCCCAATCCCACAATTCCGAGAAAAAAGTCAGAATTGCAAGAAAAAAGTCAGAATTCCTAGTTTAAATCCCACAATTCCGAGAAAAAAGTCAGAATTGCAAGAAAAAAGTCAGAATTCCGAGTTTAAATCCCACAATTCCGAGAAAAAAGTCAGAATTGCAAGAAAAAAGTCAGAATTCCGAGTTTAAATCCCACAATTCCGAGAAAATAGTCAGAATTGTGAGAAAAAAAGTCAATTACCTTTTTACATTTATTCAGTGTCAGAAAACGGGCTTCCATATAGATATGATGTTGTTTGTAGTGATTTGCTGTGATTTCAGAGACTGTCTGTGTGTGTGTGTGTGTGTGTTAAAAAAACCTCTGCATTGATATTTGGTTTGAGAGTTTGGTTTTTTTTACGCACTGCAAAACAATAACACTCTTTTTGGTAACACTTTACAGTAAGATTGCATTTGTTAACATTAGTTTACTACATTAGCTAACTAACATTAGTTCATTGCATTTAGTTTGGGTTTGCAATCCATATAACTGCATTATTCCATGCGCGTGTTTTTCTAAAACAGGGCAGAGCGGGTGAGCAGACATCAGAGAGACCAACGGATGACAAGACGGGCTTTTCTGAAGACTACCATCATCATCATCATCATCATCACTACCAAACTCAGAAGCAAGGGCGCTTGGAAGACGACAACACTGAGGAGCGAGACGGTAAAGCTAACAACGACCAAAGTGAATGGAGAAGCGGTCACAGACACCACAGCCATCATCATCATCACCACCAACATCACAGTCGCACCACGCGGACGCTTTCCAAACAAGAGACGTCAGAGTCCATGTATCCCGAGCCTCTCGTCGGACAAACCCAGGAAGAGGAACAGCCAAACCATCACCATCATCATCATCATCATCACCTCCGGGGCGACAGAGAGAAGGAATACGACCACAACGAGAGGAACAACCGGCAAAGAGGAAAGCAGAGGTCGCTACGAGAGCCTCATCATGAGCGGGACAGGAAACGAGGAGAGGAGGAATGGGCGAGAGAGCATTACATAGAGCAGTGACACACGTGCCACATACACACCGACCTCAATCTTATGTGTAATGTATACGACACGTGTATCCATACATGACTTTTCCAAGTGTGGACGAATTAAATAAAGACAATTATGTATAATTTAATATGGCATGAATGATGAAATTCGCTTTAATTCTCTTTATTTATTTTTAATTCCTTTCTTTTTACTTGATTTGCTTTCCTGGTCTTATTGAACAAATGATAGATGCATGTTAACCCAAAAGAATATATATATATATATATATTAAAAAAAATTTTGGAATCTAATAACTTGCCTTAGAAAAAAATCTCGGTTCTCAGCTGACTTTTGGGGCAAAAATTTAACCAAAAGTGATAAAAAATGGCAAAATGTGTCCCCATATAGAATTCTGCTGTTTATTTTATCTTATATATTTCTTAAAATTGTACTTTAGGTCAAGTTCATTCGTCAAATTATTATTATTATTATTATTATTATTTATGGAGGCTTGTCTCCATTTTTTATCTCACAATTCTGACTTTTTTTTCCTTTCAATTCTGAAAAAGAAAAGTCAGGAATATAAGATGTAAAAATCGCAAGAAATAAAAGTCAGAATTGTGAGATAAAAAGTTGCAATTACCCTTATTTTTTTTAATTCCATGGCAGAAACATTCTTGCAAAATTATTATTATTTTGTTGCTATTGAATATTCTGTTCGCACACAAAGACGTCATATTACGGTAAAAGAAAGGTTTGAATTCTCGATTGCATCTTCACTGCTGTCTGCGTTTAGTTTTGAAACAGAATAGGATATTTATTTTATGTTGTGTGGATGTCATTTCAAATCGTTATTTAATGTTAATTACTTGTGTGTTAATGTTGCAGAAGCGTGTATTGCCTTGCATATAGGATAAAGACATGACAAAATCCACATGATAGTTTTGCTTTACTTCTCCAGCAGTCCTGTGCCGTTTTAAACTACCATCCTGACAAACTGAATAAGACAAAAAAAAAATGCCACGGGTGACTTGTTAAATTAAAAGACGACTATTTGAGGTTTGTTTCCACCCGTATTGTCTTTGAACTGCTAGAGATATGACATACTCACAGTACTTTAGGCTTTTGTTAGTGTTACTCATGAACAGTGATGCATTTACGAAGGAACTGCACTGTGGCAAGTGGCTTTAAAAGCAGAAATGTGCAATTTATATTCTCGTAAAAAGGAACTTTCATTAATTTTGCCATTCAAAAATGTGTTATTTGAGCTGACAAGCTGTTTAAATGGTGCTTTGAGCAGTGAGATCTTATAGTCTCGCATATGAATTTCTGGTTATGGATTACTGAATTTCTGTGGGTGGGACCAAAAATGGTTTATTCACACATGGACATTCAAAGACTTGGTCATAACTGAATTTCCTTGGTCTTTTGAAATACAACGGTCATATATACTATGCGAACATACACTGGCTTACAGAAACAAGCTTCCCTGTGCAAAAAAAAACAAACACACATTTTAACATATAACCAAACACAGAATGGTGAACAATTTGGTTGACTTCTGGCCCTTATTTGAAAACTGATGACAATTGGCAGACTTCAGTTAAAATGCAATCAAAATTACATTCAGAAAGTATAAGAACTTGTTTTGCTATTAATATATAATGAATTATTGTTGCACTGATATATATTGTGTTTGCATTCCCCATGCATTTTGATGCAGAAATAGAGAATCTGCAGACTTTTGCGCAAGCGAATGAGTAAAGAGTGTTGTCATCCACACAAATTGTGAACCTAAAAATTATAAAGCAATTATTCCGTTTTCTTGAGCTGATTATGCAATTGCAGTCTCACAGTGCTCATGAAGTTGCAAAATATTTATAAAAAAAAAACAAAAGAGGTATCATAAAAATTTATTAATTTTACATACATTGCACAAGAAAAAATAACTGACTTTGCACACACAATCCTGTCACTATAAAAGTTTACATCCCCTTGGGTCTTATTATGGTCTGTAGTTTCCGTGAGGATCAGTGACTGTTTGCATGTTTTATGATGAGTCTCTGAGTAGTGAAGCACCTACTGACAATTATGAAAATTATGGCCATTATGAAAAACAAAACAACATTATTTGATGGTCATAAAGGCAACACACTACATTAAACCAGTAAACGTTTGAAAAGGATGATCTATTTAAATGGTCATTTTGTTACGTCTTTTGGGAAATGTGCAAATATATACATTCTGAAGGGTGTTTATATATTTCCCATATTATTTATACAGACCATCCTATTTAAAAGTTTGCATACCCTTCTGCTTCCGTTTGGAGCATTAAGAAATATTTCTACCCTTTGTCATGCAATTTCTGTCTTTCAAATAAGTGGTTCAGGGACATGAAAACCTGCTGCAGAAACATCACCTGATCTTTTTTTAAATGTCAACGGGCCCACAACATATCTTTGTTGCATTCCACCTTTCACCAGATAAAAGTGGCATATTTCTTCATACTACTTACTACATTTTTATGAATGGTCATGTGACAGACCCACTCCCAGCATCCCCTCTGATCCTAAAACAGGCATCTGGAAAAGGTGACAAATACATGCTTTCAGTAAAGCCGCGGTCACACTAGATTTTTAGCATGCAAAATATCTACAGACATAGCAATGGTTGAAATATGACGTCACGCTCTGCAGTATCTAATAATAATGTTTAAAAAGGATTTTCGCACCAGAGGCGATGTGAAAAAGCGGAATGAGTCGTCCTGATAGGATTATTCACTTTACGTTTGATGTCCTTTGAGAAAATTGCATGTTTTTTTTATAGCAGTGTTCTTATCCTCACCTGAGGCTCTAGTGTTAAATAAGGGAATGTCTTGAGAACCCAGGCGACCTGCTCTTCATTCTCCGCAAGCGTCACGGTACAGGTGCTGTACACCAAAACACCTCCTCTTTTTAACAAGTGCACAGCCTGCAAACAAGAGTGTAGAAACAACAGACACAATCTATAAGCTGTAAAAGACTTGCACTGTAACGAGAAGCTACAGAGAACCACATTCTGTTCATTGACTGAAGGAAACATTCACAATAGGTAGTGAACCAAAATGAGATAGACAACTCCAAGCTGTGTTATTAAGTATTAAAAACCATTTTCGTTAATTGAAATAAAATATGAATATTAGACAAAAAAAAAATTAGAAAGTTGCCTTGGTAACTAACTGAAATAAAACAAGTCTAAGTTTAAATGACTAAAGCTAAAATAAAAATAAATTAAGCTATATATATATATATTATATAAAGCACATAAAATTACTAAAAGAATCTAAAATTAACAGAAACTGAAAATATAAAAATAAAAGCTAATTCAAAATATTAATATTCGAATAAGATGAGTAAATTAATAATATTAAATATCAAAACCATAATAATTTTCCTTTCAATAACAAGTCTTTCATTTTTATTGAAGCTTGTTTCAGCCACAGAATAAAAAAAATTAAAAATAAAAGGTAATTACGACTTTTCACAATTCAGACGTTTTTAACTTGCAATTCTGGGTTTCTATCTCACAATTCAGATTGTGAGATAGAAACTCGCAATTCTGAGAAAAAAGTCGGAACTGAAAGATAAAAATATAAAGTGATGAGAAGAAATGAGGTACCTGAAACTTTTACAAAATATGCACTCAAAATTCACTTCAGTTATATATATATAGATATATAGATATAGACTACATGCCATTTTTTTTTTTTATAAATGTGCATTTAATAGCGCAGTTGTAAAATAAACTGTTTAATAACCAATTTTCCTTGGTATCAAGAAAGTTTACTGGCATTGGCATCAAAAACTGAAATATTAGTATCATGAAAACACAACCAGATATAGTGGCATGTACACAACATGATAAAAAAATGACATACTGATGGAAGTTAAAACTGCTCAATCAGATTCACACACTAAGATATAATATGAACATATTAACACCTCTTATACAAACATGCATTAGATGTAGGGCTGCACGATTAATCGAATGCGATTGTTAAAAAAGCCGGTTCTGTAATCAGCAGGAAATCATCATCACGTGCTTTCAGATGGAGCAGCATTTACTACACAGAGCCGACTGGCACGCAAACCTAAGAAAAAAAAAAGTTAAACACCTCAAAAAAAAAAAAGTGCATGGTTAAATCTTGCATTTTAACAGAGTGACTTTGTGATTCTGTATCATATAACCCATTCAAAACACGATGTCTTATTCCAGTGGAGTTAAACAGAGTAAACACGTAACTTTCATATATTTAAAGCTAAAGTTGCATTCTCATAGGGATCCGGGTGAACGGACAGCACTGATTTCTCTCGCCTAAAGGGGGATTTTTAAAAAGGAAATCGTTTGTCTAATCGTCTTTGTCTTTGGCTCCGTGTTTAAGAATACGGGTGAACTCCACATAGTTGAAGTTGCTCTTTTTATCGATCGGCGCTTCTCTGAAGAGCTCATCGACATCTTCATCTGTGAACCGATCACCCATAGTGGTCAGCAGCTCCCTCAGGTAGTCCTCCTGAACGAAGCCTGCGAGGAGAAACATTCACAGCTTCATCTTAGTCCAGAGACGGTCTGCTGCTTTGTTAAGAGGAAAGTCTATAAAAGTGATTCTTTTTTCCTCAATATTTTAGTTATATTCTGTTATATCTCTGTCCACAACTGCGTAATTCTTCTCACTCAAAAAGATTTATGCATTTAAACTGCATTAGGAAGTTTTAATCTAATAAACCTAATTTGATACATATTTTTATATTTGTCAGTCATACATAAAACAGGTAAGAAACGGGTCGAATTTTGGAATAACGCTAATAAACTGAATGTGTTTTAAATACACAATAACCAGGTTTACATATTTATCCTCAATAAATCCAATTAGTTTCAATCATTTGTGACCCTGGACCTCAAAACCAGTCATAAGGGTCAATTTTTCGAAATTGAGATTTATGCATCATCTGAAAGCTGAGTAAATAAGCTTTCCATTGATGTATGGTTTGTTAGGATAGGACAATATTTGGCCGAAATCTAGAATCTGAGGATGCAAAAAAAGTCTAAATATTGAGAAACTCTCCTTTAAAGTTATCCAAATGAAGTCCTTAGCAATGCATATTACTAATCAAAAATTAAGTTTTGATATATTTACAGTAGGAAATTTACAAAATATCTTCATGGAACATGATCTTTACTTAATATCCTAATGATTTTTGGCATAAAAGAAAAATCTGTAATTTTGACCCATACAATGTATTGTTGGTTATTGCTACAAATATCCCCCAGCGACTTAATACTGCTTTTGTGCTCCAGGGTCACATTTTATATACAATTCAAATATATAAATCTTATATTTAGGCCTTAATTGATGCACAATTGTAACAAATTGTGTTGCGTGGATTTGATCCGAGACAATCTGTTCACCTGTTCCTTCCTCGTCAAAGCACGCAAACGCATTACGGATGACTTCCTCCGGGTCTGTGCCGTTAAGCTTCTCTCCAAACATCGTGAGAAACATTGTGAAGTTTATTGGCCCAGGAGCTTCTGTCATCATTGCCTCCAAATAGTCATCTTTTGGGTTCTTCCCTGAGAGACAGCAGAAAAACACATCCAATCTATTACGCTGTAAAATGACTTGGTCCTCAAAATCTCAATTACTTCTCTGTCTGTGTGTGTCTGTGTGTGTGTGTGTGCGTGTATAAAGTTATTTATTTATTTTTTGTAGCCCAATGGTCATGAGGCAAGATCCTCACAAAATTACTTTCTGAATATTAGATAGCTGGAAGACTCCAGAATACAAATGAAGTAAAACGGTACATGTTTTGCTGTTTTTATTTAAGTGCTTGTCATTTATTTCCTTGTTCTTTATTTTATTGTTGACTAATTAATAGAAGAACCTAGTACAGGCTACATGCCATTTTTTTTTTTTATAAATGTGCATTTAATAGCGCAGTTGTAAAATAAACTGTTTAATAACCAATTTTCCTTGGTATCAAGAAAGTTTACTGGCATTGGCATCAAAAACTGAAATATTAGTATCATGAAAACACAACCAGATATAGTGGCATGTACACAACATGATAAAAAAATGACATACTGATGGAAGTTAAAACTGCTCAATCAGATTCACACACTAAGATATAATATGAACATATTAACACCTCTTATACAAACATGCATTAGATGTAGGGCTGCACGATTAATCGAATGCGATTGTTAGTGACAGTAAAATAGTGCATTCTAACTCAATACACTGCAGTATTTCCTCTCAATCAGTAGATAGTTAACACCCGCTCATGCATGACAAAAAAATACCGTCGTACCGTGAAACCGGTATCATTTGGGAAAATACCGTGATATAAATGTTTGGTCATACCGCCCAGCACTAGATATCTGTATTGGAAAACATGCCAAAATTAATTTATGACTTTCTGCTCCGATTTAAGATTCTTTAAGGCCTTAATTTGTGTAAGGGGTTATAAAATGCCTTATTTAGGACCATGTCAAAGCAAACAGGTCTCATTGAGAATGTCAAATCTTTTCAGCCTGGGCAACAGGAGTTAAAACATCTGAATCAATGTCTTTTAATAACAATACAGTAACATAAAGCAGTAACTTATGCCGTATATCAGCTAAAACCCTGCTGCGGCGAGTCCTGCATTGCATCAGCCATAAACCAAGTACAAAACAGGTGTTTAATTTGAAGGACAAAGAGAAACTGGTGCGCCTCTGTCCCACCACAGTCTACATGAGCGACCCATCTGATTTATTTACAGCGCATTTCAGTAAACGAGGACACTGTGTACAGTAATGCTAGCTAGCGTATTTTCGACGGCAAGGTTAAACTAACCATAAAATGAGACACTTTAAAGCACAACGACACCTTTTGGCAAAAGCTTACATATTTACAAAGTTACAGATGAATAACACTTGTGTATATACTACAAGTCTGGGCAATATTTTGAGATTTTTTATCAAACCAGCTAGCATCTAGCATTTTTAATCGAACCAGCTAGCATATTGTGTCTCGCTTACTCTCCCTGTCCGTACACATTTCATTACATATTATAAAAGTAAATAAAATTTCATAACTAAATCTTACAAACAGCCACTACAGATCAAATAATTAAAGAAAATAAGCGTCTCACCGAAGAACCCCTTTATCTTCCGCCTTAGCTTCTCCTAGACACGCCCCCAAACAAAACGTGACCATATAAGGACTTTTCACGTTCAGCGTGAGGCGACGTAACATTTATTGCATTGTTACTGTAACTTTTATTGATTGATTGATTGATTGATTGATTGAGACTGAAAAAAATGCTTATCATACATAGCCTACCTGGAGATAAAGAGAGAGAGAGAAAAAAAAATCTAAATGAGCTCCTAATATATTTTTAAATAAAAATTACAATAGAATTGTGAAATATATATATAGATAGATAGATATAGATATAGATATAGGCAGTGTTGGGGAAAGTTACTTTTAAAAGTAATGCATTACAATATTGCGTTACTCCATAAAAAAAGTAACTAATTACGTTACTTAGTTACTTTTTATGGAAAGTAGTGCGTTACGTTACTTTTGTGTTACTTTTGAAATCTGGACAGGGCTTGCTTGTTTGTTTTTAAAATAAAAAGTTATATTTTAGGCAAATATAAAAGCCTTTTCACAGCAAAAGTTAAATGAATAAGCCTCAGGCTGAAGGAAAAGTACATTTACGTCCGTACAGTAGAATGCAGAAGAAGACATTTCAACACACTTCAGCAATAAACAAAGACACAAATGTTGTCTAGAGTAATTTGTGCTTATTAGTACGACACCTTTTGGCAAAAGCTTACATATTTACAAAGTTACAGATGAATAACACTTGTGTATATACTACAAGTCTGGGCAATATTTTGAGATTTTTTATCAAACCAGCTAGCATCTAGCATTTTTAATCGAACCAGCTAGCATATTGTGTCTCGCTTACTCTCCCTGTCCGTACACATTTCATTACATATTATAAAAGTAAATAGAATTTCATAACTAAATCTTACAAACAGCCACTACAGATCAAATAATTAAAGAAAATAAGCGTCTCACCGAAGAACCCCTTTATCTTCCGCCTTAGCTTCTCCTAGACACGCCCCCAAACAAAACGTGACCATATAAGGGCTTTTCACGTTCAGCGTGAGGCGACGTAACATTTATTGCATTGTTACTGTAACTTTTATTGATTGATTGATTGATTGAGACTGAAAAAAATGCTTATCATACATAGCCTACCTGGAGATAAAGAGAGAGAGAGAAAAAAAAATCTAAATGAGCTCCTAATATATTTTTAAATAAAAATTACAATAGAATTGTGAAATATATATATAGATAGATAGATATAGATATAGATATAGGCAGTGTTGGGGAAAGTTACTTTTAAAAGTAATGCATTACAATATTGCGTTACTCCATAAAAAAAGTAACTAATTACGTTACTTAGTTACTTTTTATGGAAAGTAGTGCGTTACGTTACTTTTGTGTTACTTTTGAAATCTGGACAGGGCTTGCTTGTTTGTTTTTAAAATAAAAAGTTATATTTTAGGCAAATATAAAAGCCTTTTCACAGCAAAAGTTAAATGAATAAGCCTCAGGCTGAAGGAAAAGTACATTTACGTCCGTACAGTAGAATGCAGAAGAAGACATTTCAACACACTTCAGCAATAAACAAAGACACAAATGTTGTCTAGAGTAATTTGTGCTTATTAGTACGGTT
>NW_015505885.1:854240-874073 GCF_001515645.1 Sinocyclocheilus grahami | reverse complement strand
TAAATGAATCAGCCATTTGAACGAATCGATTGAATGAATGATTCAGTGACAAAGACAGTGACTTGCTGCCACCTACTGGTGGTTTCAGTGTAATTTTAAAGTATAAATTGAGTCATTTAAATTTAATATTTCTACATTCAAAACTTTATATTTAAAACATTAATTTCATAACATTGTTATTATGAAATACATTGAGTCTTGTCAAAAAGTCTGTAATGCCACATCTGTGCTCTTCTGTGCCATGCAAAGATGAATTGTTGATGCTGATTTAATTTGACTAGTAGGTTAACTTATTCTTCCTGATTGTATCTTATTATTTTAATTGAATTTATTGGTTTTAGATTTATAAAAAATTTTTGGCACAAAAGATGGCGTACATTTAATAAAGTCAAAGGCATTACAAAGGTTTAAAAAAAAACTTTTAAGGAGTCAAATATCGCCTTATAATAGGAAGGTTAATTTCTGTCATTCATCAGAAGTTGTTCCCAATTATTTAATTTTTTTTGAGCAGGAGCACAAGTGCTCTTGAAAAGAAATGTAAGCGGCGTAGAGAATGTAATGTTACCTTTTAAAAACGAATTGTAAACGTTTATGCAAAGTGTAAACTATTAAATATAATCTACAAATCATGCAGTACTGTACCACTAAATAAGAAGTGTTTTGAGGGCTTAGCTAAACAGGCCAATTAGAGACGATTACTAATTCAGATTTTTTATTAAATCATTCTTTCATTTCACTAATTAATCTTCTTTTCTTTTCTTTTTTTTTAAGAAAAATGGGTCATTAATGATGCTTACATTATAACGTGCAAATTCACACACACAACGTATCTTTCATTTGGCCAGAATTGTCTTAATATCCAGGAAGGTTTAGATAAAATATGAAATAAGTTATTATAGATTATTAAGGGTTTTATAATTAAATACATCTGAAAGGTAATCTAAAATTACCGTTATTAAATGGTACCCCCCAGTGAATTTTGGCAAGCAATGTCGGGGAAAGTTATTTTTGAAAACGAATGCATTACAATATTGAGTTACTCCATAAAAAGTAACTAATTATGTTAGTTACTTTTTATGGAAACTAATGCATTGCATTACTTTTGCGTTACTTTTTGTCACCTGAGCTTGGCTTGCTTATTTATTTTTAATAACAGAAATCCCAAAAGTTATATTTTTGGCAACTGTAAAGTTTCTTTCACACCAAAAATGAAATTAATTGGCTTCAGATTGACGGATGTGCCTCTGCACCTTTCTCCCTGTTTCTCTCAACACAGGGTTAGGGGAGGTGTCAGTAAATAAATGTGAAAAAGTAACTTGTCACTTATTTTTAACTTGATAAGTTAATAACACTTGATATTTTCTTGTAAATTGTAAAAAGTAATGTTACTTTTACTAGTTACTTGAAAAAGTAATCTGATTACGTAACTCGCGTTACTTGTAATGCGTTACCCCCAACACTGCTGATATAGAAATAGATATATAGATATATATATTAAAAATGCTTTCAAAAATGTAAACTGTATCAAAGTAACTTTACAGTTAAGTATTTGTATGTAAACCTTCATTGAAAAAAGCCTCAATATGTTGTCTGTAAGCCCTCAGCGATCAAAGCAAAGGTGACTTATTATTTTTAATAATTTATTAGGCTGTTAAAATGGAATTCAAATGAATTAGCCTAAGTGTCTGTCATTATAACAACATCTTTATTTCCATAAATGTAAAATAACTGGACACATTTCTGTCCAATTGCGTCTACTCCCTTCGCTTTTATGGAGTTTAAACTTGACTTTCGGAATCACTTCAAATAGATCATATGAAGTCCAATTAACTTATTACTGTGTTGTACAAAATTGGGATGCAGCCATTGAACGAATTTCAAGTGGATTTAATTTTTATTTTATTTATTGTTTTACAGTGAAAGTACATTAAAAAGTGTACATTTTGAACTGTAAACTATTAGCATGCATCATACATGTCCGAAGAATCAGGTGCATGGTGTATGTATGTATTTACTTATTTGTTTGTTGATTGATTGATTGATTGCAACTATATTGACAAAACCTTATTTTAATAAAAAAATCATTTTTATGCCCCACAGGAAAAAGTCGAGTTTGGAGAAGTATAACAGCAGCAGCTGAGATTTAGACCTGCATGTGTGATTTCTGCCACGGTGTTAATGCCACCAAATCCATGCAACTTCAATGATATAAATATCCTTTTTTGGAAGCTGCATCCAAAATTCAGTCTCAAAATCTGAGTGGGCCTGTGTGCTTCCTCAAGGGCGTGACACTAGTTATGCACTACCATTAATCAGGAGTGTATGCAGCATTGCTTTATACTGTATGGCCACAAGAGAGAGTACTTGTGCTGTAAGCGTGTGTAAAATATTCATTTTAAAAGATGGAATTTAAGTCATTATTCGTATAGGACCAAACTATATTTTTCCGATAGTTGCACATAATTCTATATTATACTCTAAAAAATGCTGGGTTGTTTCAACCCAACTTTGGGTCAAATATGGACTAACCCAACTTTTGGGTTAAAAATGTAATAAAAAAATTTAACCCAACAGCTGGGTTAGTCCATCTTTGACCCAAAGTTGGGTTGAAACAACCCAGCATTTTTTAGAGTGTACATGTAAGGAGGCATTCAAAATTATGACATATGAAAAAATAAATATCCCTATAAATGAATTTTTGTATAATGCAATTTCGGTATTATGGGTAACACTTCAGCATTTTACAATGATTCTGAAGCATTATTTTAAAATAGAAAAAAACTGAAAATAGTTGCATGAATTACTGTATTAATATTTCACAATATTACTGTTTTACTGTAGTTTTTAACAAATCCAGTACATGCAGCCTCTGTGTGCATAAGAGACTTATTTCAAAACATTTAAAAAAATCTTAATTATTCCAAACTTGCGTGGCAGGCATGTTGCATTGTCTCACGCAGGTCTAACAGATATGCATAAATGGTGCCAGACTGACAACAGAAAAAACAAAAACACATAGAAATAACTCTCTCTCTCACACACACACACACACACACACACATTGTTGCTGGTATGTGTTGTATGTGAGGGGGGATAACAATAACATGGCTATTGTTAGTCCAGACCACAGCTGAGATAAAGGCCTTTGAAAACAAGGTCAGAGGCTTATAAAGGTAATCTAACCATTTCTCCATGGACAAACCGGAAAAGTATAGTTTGCTTGTATAATATAAATACATACAGTGGACCCAGTAAGTATCTAGGCTCCCCTCCACCTTTGCTTGCCAGTCTCTGACATCAAATGAACCCGAACTCAACCTTCTTGACACGCGAGAAGAATCCGCATTGCTTCTCACATGTCAAGCAAGTGCGTGTTGAGCGTCAGTTTACCATATTAGATGTTCTCTATTTATGTGTGTTGATCAATGTTTATATGTAAATAAAAGCCTAAATTAAATCTGTTCATCATATAAAGCAATAGTGTCTCTTCAGAAGACTTGGATTAAACCGCATGATTGATATGGATTACTTCTACAATGTCTTTATGGAGTTTTTGCAGCACCAGTGTTTTGGGTGAATAGACTCTCAGTGGACAGAAACAGAAATTTTGAAATGGAAAAATATCCACATTAGTGTTTCGAAGATGAACAAAAGTCTTATCGGTTTGGAACAACATGAGGGCGAGTGAGTAGATGATAAGACTCTGGTAACACTCTTTTGTCTCTCATGTGTTACAGGCTTTGGCATTTTCGCCTGAATCACATTCCTGTCTGGGATCTGTCAGTGGTGTTAGAGGTGCTCTCAAGCCCTTTATTATCTGTATCTGATAAGGTTTTATTGCTTGAAATGTCCTTGCTTTCGGCTTTGTTCAAGAGATTTGGTGCCTTGCAGGCCAACAGTTCAAAAGTCTTAATGTAAAATCTGTGCAATTTTGACTCATTGGTGGCACTAAAAGGCTGAGACAGACCACAGAATTGGTCAGACTGAAGCTCCAACCCTTCTCTATCTCTATGCCAATTTTCACAACTTTTTACCAAACGGTTCGAAAGTTATTATCATAAACATCAGTGCAAATTTGCCCCATTGTTGGCGCTAGAGGGTTTGAAAGAAAGCCCCGCAAAGTTGGTCAGATTGAAGCTCCAAACCTCCTCTATCACTGTGCTAATTTTCACAACTGTTTATTAAACAGTTCAAAAGTTATAGCATAAATATCAGTGAAACTCTGACCCGCTGGTGGCGCTAGAAGGTTTGGAAGACCAACCTCAAAAATGGTCAGATTGAAGCTCCAACCCTCTTTTATCTCTTTGCCAATTTTCACAACTATTAACCAAGCAGTTCTAAAACTAATAGCGTAAACATATTTGACCCATTGGTGGCGCTAGTGGGTTTGGAAGACCAACCTCAAAAAATGGTCAGATTGAAGCTCCAGCCCTCCTCTATTTCTTTAAAAACTTTTTACAAAACTGATTCTAGTTCTACAAGAAGAAGACGGAGTAGAAGAAGAACATTATAATTATGAATAGTGTTTAAGTGGGTTTAAAACCCTTTCCAACATTAACTCCTTCTGAAGGACTCTGAGGCAGCTCTTTTGACCTGCATGACAGTACCACTTCAAATCTTATGACAAAACCAGACTTTATTGACATTTATATAAGGTTGGGCATTTATTATCAATGATGTTCTTGTAATCGGTTGGCTTGAGTTTTACCAAACGGTTCGAAAGTTATTAGCATAAACATCAGTGCAAATTTGCCCCATTGTTGGCGCTAGAGGGTTTGAAAGAAAGCCCTCAAAGTTGGTCAGATTGAAGCTCCAAACCTCCTCTATCACTGTGCTAATTTTCACAACTGTTTATTAAACAGTTCAAAAGTTATAGCATAAATATCAGTGAAACTCTGACCCGCTGGTGGCGCTAGAAGGTTTGGAAGACCAACCTCAAAAATGGTCAGATTGAAGCTCCAACCCTCTTTTATCTCTTTGCCAATTTTCACAACTATTAACCAAGCAGTTCTAAAACTAATAGCGTAAACATATTTGACCCATTGGTGGCGCTAGTGGGTTTGGAAGACCAACCTCAAAAAATGGTCAGATTGAAGCTCCAGCCCTCCTCTATTTCTTTAAAAACTTTTTACAAAACTGATTCTAGTTCTACAAGAAGAAGACGGAGTAGAAGAAGAACATTATAATTATGAATAGTGTTTAAGTGGGTTTAAAACCCTTTCCAACATTAACTCCTTCTGAAGGACTCTGAGGCAGCTCTTTTGACCTGCATGACAGTACCACTTCAAATCTTATGACAAAACCAGACTTTATTGACATTTATATAAGGTTGGGCATTTATTATCAATGATGTTCTTGTAATCGGTTGGCTTGAGTTAAATCGCAGGCATTTTATGCAGGGATAAATGTTGGGGATGGGTGTACTAACTTTTTCCAGGCAGGAGATTTCTGGTTAAGCTGTAGAAAACTTTGCTGGACATGTTGTTCATCACCCTAACCCTAAATATGGACATTTTCCACGAACATTTAACAACCATGTGTGACAACACTTTGTCTTCATTTTTAACAGTGTATGTTTTAGAATGTAACGCAAACGTGTTTTTTCTTTCTTTTTTCTGATTTTTTTTTTGTTTGAAAAAGGCGTTGTGTACAGTATATCATTCACTAAATAAACGCCACTTGGTTAGGCTATTTCTTATGTAATAGCCAAAAACATTCATACTTTTTTATATACTGTAAATGGCACCCATATAAACTAACACCAGTGTCTTTAACTCGTTATGAGGTACAGAACGCGCAGTGTAAATGCGCCGATACTACTGTGCACTACGGCTATATTTAACGGCCCCTGTCGCCATAAAAGGTCGTGACAGTCGCTTGGACATTCCTGCCATCGCCAATATTATTTTTGATGTGTGGACAGCAGCTCCCGTTCACAGCGCCGCGCCAGTTTGCGTCTTTGCTTGGATTTGGATCTTGGTTGGGCTCCTGACGCGCTGCTCTGCGGTCCGGCTCTGAGCTGCTTGCAGACCTTTGGCAAGGTGAGATGATCCGCTGCGTGAACGCACGAAGCCTGTCAGGTGAAATAGAAGATGTTTTGTGAATCTTGTGGATTATACAATTCATTCTAAACCCGTAGCTATAGGAAAGACTGAGGTTAGTGCTGAACAACAACAACAAAAATAGGATTGAGTATAGATTTACTTAACTTGTCACTTTGCATGGGGTGCCAATGGGAACAGGATGCTTTCTTGATACTGATTTAATATTTAAAAAGCCGTCTGCACAGCATTTCACAGGTACAGACTATTTCCGCGATATTTAAACACCAAAGCAATTATGAAACAGCAAAACTGTACATGACAACATGCAAACATAACATCGACCATAGTTTTGGCCAATGGAAAATAATATAATGAATAAACTGTTTTAAATTATACCATAAATGCGTGACAACTTAACATTAAAAATATTGTCCTGAGAATAGTGTAACCCTGCAGTCACTATTTCATTAAAAAGTTCACTGTTGTCATAACACTAGCTGGTTTTATTGTATTTGCTAGAGCTAGAGCTGCTGATATATATATATAATTATAGGCTACTTATATGCATGGTAAAGCTGATGACTAAAAATTATTTATGGTTCAGAAATTATTTATGAAGGCTGAACTTTGTATATATATTTTAAGTCAGATTGTATTGCCGTAAAAAAAAAATCAACAAAAACAAACAAACAGAGTTTTTTTTATTAAACAATGTTAATGGAATTCCAAAATAAAAATGCACCAGCTGACTAGTTTGAAAAATTGACTGTGATGTTAAAGCACTGATAAATCCTGCCTGTGAAATGATTACTGACAAATCACTGGGTGTAATACGCATATTTAATGTGTTGATAGAAAGTTTTGAATCTTCTGACTAAAAGAGCTTGAGAACTGAAGACAATGTCAGGATCGATACCGTTCTACCAGAAACACCACCGCCATTATGATCGCGGCTACCGTAGCCGAGAGACGGAGTCTGCTATCAGCCAATACCAGCAGAGCTCTAATACTTACTCTTCACATAGCAGCAAAAGCACCAAGGGGTAAGAGAGCATGGCGAGGTCCATCACATCAACAGTAAATCCTTCCCAGTCCCATAACCTGAACTCATTCCAGCAGCCAGCTCTTCCTGATGCCTTATAATACACTTATCCTTCACCCGAACACAAAAATGACCCACTACTGTTGTCCCTCTTGTTTTGTCTAATCTGTATTTCAACCAAAACCATCCTTAAAACATGCCGTTTATATGTGTTTTCTGCATGCAGTGTGCTTGTTGTTGACACTGTTGACAGATCACACTCACTTCATGATATATGGGTTTGGTATATTGGCTTTACCTTTGGCATATTGGTGTTTTGTTTTGTTTTTTTACAGAATATTGTCATTGGAGTTGGGGAGGGGGAATCGCAATATAGAGGACTTTTGGTTGAGTTTTAATGACTGACAGTCAGACATTTACAGTATTTACCACTTAAGTTTGGTTCCTAGAGTGCTTCTTGATTCAAAACTTGCTGTGAATCTTTTTAAGCCTTTCTGTGGTTTGGATTTGTGCCTGTATTTAGTTTGATGTACTCCCTCTGGCTCGTTTTTTGTCCCGGCAGTTGCTTACTGGGTCACTCTGAATGTCAGAGCGTAAGTTGTGTGTCTTGTAAAGGGACTAATGTAACTGCAGCCTCAAGAATCTTACAGCAACTTGCACAAATTGAAATCTTGCAAGGCTCAGTCATGATTTAATTAGTTTCTTCAACACTTGGTTTCATGTCGTAATATAAATAGCATTCATAACATAACTCGCCACTTCATTTGGTGTTCTTGACGTCATGGTGTATTTATAGAGGCTACAGAAGTAGATGTTGTTATGTGTGTCACATGCATTATGCATTTACATTTGCGCTGTGTGTATCTGTGTGGGATTTAGAGTTAAAGAGAGAGCAGATGCTGAAAGTGTATTTGATTAGATTCTTATAGCACAATGAAAACCGTCTTAATAACATACTCGCAGAGTTCACTTTTTTATCTAGACACAGACACAAGGTGCCAACAGGCTGCCAATGCATAATTTTTATTTAAATACATGAATGTTTTCCACTATATCGTATCAAAAAAATGGTCAATTACTTAAATTCAAAGGATAAAAAGAATAGATGCAAATGAAACGGTCTCCTTTTCAGAGTTGCATAGATACCCACTATCTTCTCTTCCTATAGTTTTGCAGTCGGATATCCATATTGTTCAGTTAGCCTAAAATTTAGCACCTCCACTTGCAGAGCAGGAACAGAATGAGACATGTAAACAATTTTTGTGAGAGAAATGCAATGTAAAAATATGGCTATCCTGGGTTTTAATATAGTTTCAGAATTCATTTAGTCTTTTTTTGATAATTGTGCCAAATAAAATAACAAGAAAAGATAACTAAATGAAGAAAACAAATAAATGATCAAGTTTAACAAGTTAATTAAGTGTTCTTTTCTTTCCTCTCTATTCTAGACTGTTATCCTCCAAATCTGACAACTGGTAAAATTGGAAAGTTTGTACATTAGCAAAACTTCTCAAACTTTTTCTTGAGATTGAATAAATATAAATGTAAGGTTGTGTTGTGTTATTGACCACTTGTTTTCCAAATCCATCCAATCCAAAGTTAGGGTGACTATGCATCCTCTCTTTTTTTGCCTAAAATGTCCAAGTTTGTCTTTGTTTTCCTTTATTGATGTGCTCTCTACAGTCATCAAACATTATATATATACACGCATATTTGCATTGCTTTGTCCGTTCTCTGTAGATCCCGCCTTCTCACATGCCACGATTGGTCAGTTATGTAGAATGCCTGCACGCTATTGGTCAAACTACACTCTCAGAAAAAAAGGTACAAAAGTTGTCACTGGGGCGGTACCTTTTCAAAATGTACACTTTTGTACCTTTTAGGTACCATTATGGACTCTTTTGGTACAAAGGTGTGCCTTTTGAAAAGGTACCACCCCAGTGACAACTTTTGTACCGTTTTTTCTGAGAGTGTACTTTTCACATTTACTCACCGACAAGTATGAAAACAATAGGAAAACAAAGAAAAAAACCCCGGACATTTTTGGCAATTTAGAAAAAGAGGGTGTGGATTGCATAACCAGGATACACTCTTCAAAATAAAGGTTCCTAAAGAGAAAAGTGTTCTCAGTGATGCCATATAATAACCATTTTTGGTTTATCCAATGAACCTTTTAATTGTAATTTAACAATTCTAAAAAGAACCATTTTTCTTAGTGTAAAGAACATTTGAAAAAAATCCAAAGAATCTTTTTCCACCGTAAAGAACCTTTTGTGGAATGGAAAGATTCCATGGATGTTTAAGATTCTTCATGGAACCATCAATGCCAATAAAGAACTTTTATTTTTAAGAGCGTACAGACAGATCTGTCCTTTGGCTGTTATCATTTTGTGGACAAATGCTCTGAATGCTAAACACAGAGCTTGTTGAAACAGTTGTTTTTAGCCTGAACAGATCCCGCTTTTATGAGCTGCTGTGCTGTACAGGATTAAAGCAGGATATGGAGTGTCACAGGATGGCAGGTTGGCTCACAGGCTTCAGTTTCTGTGCCATTAATCATGTTATCCAATGATACACATGCTCCCAATTGTCTTTGCTAAATGTGGCAAACTGAAAGTTTTTCCATGCTAGGGGAATACAGTTTTTGTCCAATCCCAGTCTTAGTTTTGGATCACTTTAACGGTCCTAAGTGCTCCCCACCCTCTCTCTCCTGAACTCTTGAATGTCTATTTATACACACACTTGTGAGAGGCCTGGAGAAGATAGTGATAGGTGAAGGATATATGAAGGGTGTATGTCATCTAAAGGCATGAGTGTAATGACGGACCAGAAGCAGAGGAATCAGGATGTAAACGCACTATGCAAACACACACACACACACACACACACACACTATGTAAATCCGAGCAGTATAATCCAAAGAGCAAGTGGGATGGTAATACACACAAAGGAGCAGGGAAACAGGGCTCAGATTTACAGTCTAATGGAAAACAAGACTTGACGGTCAAGTTCAAGTTCTTCCTTAAATTTATTTCACATTGAATATCATGCTGAATATCTATGAACTCTTGTGAGAAAGAAGTACACTCTAGCATACTTTTAAAAACAGTACTTATTACAGAAATAATATATTTTAAAAGAATATACTTAAGTATGAACTCAGTGTAATGCTTTTGGAGACTTTTGGAGACTAAATTAATATGTATTATAGCTCAAATTTAGATTAACTGCAATTAGCTGAACTTTAGAGTGCTTCTTTTGACCCACTTAAGTAGGACTTAATAGCATCTCTATATGCAATTTCATTATTACTTCTATTGTCTTTGAAATAATTAAAAGTGCATTGCCGAAAATACTGACAAGCATTTATGGTAAATTAAAATGTATTTTAATGCCATTTCTATTGAAACTTGTATGTCATGTATTTAAATATATTTGTAGTTACACATTTGTAATTATCAAATTGTAATTTAGTACAATTAATATATATATTAAATGTAATATTAATCATCAAGTGCTTTATGTTAGTCAACATATCAAAATATGTATTTATTTAAAGCACAGCAAAAGATTATAAAAACATGATGTTTATTAAATGTAATGATTAAATGTACTTGAAGTAAATTTTTATTTGACATTATTACAAAGGCCCTTTAAAAAAAGTGTACTTAAGAAACATGATGTAAAATGCACATTAAGATAAAACTTAATTTTGACGTCATTACTTTATTAAAAGTGTACTTAAGTGTGTTAAGAAACAGTCATGAAAGTGTCTCTCTTTAAGTCACTTAAGTGGCCTTTTATTTTATTATATTATCTGCAAGTAGAGTTTTAAAATATATACTTCTAAAATTGGACGTACACTATAAGTGTGAATTTAAAACAATTAAGTGCACTTAAGGATTGAATATCCTGTAACTATATCCTGAAATATGCTGTTTTTTTGTTGATTTGTTTAGTAAGGAGTAGAAAAAAAATCTCAAATGTTTTTTTTTTGGAGATTGGGCACTAAAAAGCATCCCATTGAAAGACAGTGAATGTGAAAGTTTATAGATAGATGTAAGAGTGTGTATATAGGAGGTTGTAGATCCAGTGCCTTGAACCGGACGCAAGGTTCTACTACTCCATACTTTTGAGCACTGAGGAAGCTTTTATTGGTGATTTGTTGTAATTCAGGACCACTGAGGTGATTAACCTCCTTCCCACTCACTCCCTTAACTATCTGCAATCTTAGACGTTTTTCAACCTAACATCTTTTCTTCATGACTCCACACCCCTTCTAAAACTCATAATAGCGTGTGAACTAAGTGCTGGATACTCACACGTGTGTATATGTTGCAATTTCTGCACCATTGCAGCATCAGAGCTGCCACATACATGGCTCTAGATGAGGGTGGGCTGAGCCCTCTGCCCAAGAGAGCCAAACCAACCTATCTGGCCATGGACAAGGAGAACCAGATCATCGGTTATGTGGTGCCCATCTTCAGGGGCAGGTAAAGAAACAATCTGGGTTTTGTTAGTGTTGGAAAAAACACATGCAGCTGTTCCATACGTCATGTTTTCTATTGTTAGCATGTGTTTGGTATTAGTAAGCACTTCAATAATATCCTATTTATAGCCCTATACACTTACAATGAAAAAAAAAGTCTCCACATACTGTATCATTTTACAGTCAGATCCCATTGAAGAAACGTTTTAGCATTGTTCTTTAACTGTTGTGAAAAGAAGTACACTTGAGCATACTTTTAAAAAGTACTGAAATAACATTCTGTAAAAGAACATACTTAAGTGCAAACTGAATGTAATGTTTTCAGACACTTAACTGCATGTTAGTAGCTGCAATTAAATGAAAATGTATTATATTTTAAATTTATATTAAATGCAATTAGTTGAACTTTACAGTGTCTTTTGACCCACTTAAGTACATCTTTATATGCAATCTAATAATTACTTCTATTGTATTTAAAATCTGATTAAAGTGCTGCCGAATGCACTGACAAGCATTTATGGAACCTAAAATATACTTTAATGTCATTTCTATTGAAACCTGTATGTCATCTATTTAAATATATTTGTAATTACACATCTGTAATGATGAAGTTGCAATTTAGTACAATATATTAACTTTAGATGTAATATCGAATAACAGACTACTGTTAAAATTATATGTTCTTTAATATATCTATCAACACTTCAAATAAGTGCACTTCTTTAAAACATGATAAAAGATTATTAAAACATTAAAAATATCCTTTCAATTAAAATGTTTTATTTGACATTATTACAAAGTGCACTTTTTAAAAGTGTACTTAAGTGTGTCAAGAAATATAAATTCTGACGTGCTTTAGTATTTAGTAAATAAGTGTACCGTTAAGAACAACAAAAGATTACTAAAACATTATGTAAAATGCACATTAAGTAATTAAGTGTACTTCTTTTTTTACAAGGGATAGCCTTTGACGGAACATATAATTTAACATTGAGAAGAAACATGAATACTATATAGCCAGAATGGCTCTTGGTAAGAAAATTTGCTGCAATGAGCCTTTATATTAAAGGGATAGTTCACCCAAAAATGAAAATTCTGTCATCATTTACTCACCCTCATGTTGTTCCAAACCTGTATGACTTTCATTCTTCTGTTGAATGCAAAAGAAGATATTTTGAAGAATGTTGGTAACCAAATATTTGATGGTAGTCATTGACTTCCATAGTATTTTTATTTTTTTTACCAGCAACTGTTTGGTTACCAAAATTCTTCAAAATATCTTTTGAGGGTGTGTAAATGATGACAGAATATTCATTTTTGAGTGAACTGTACCTTTAAGGGTGGATGTGAGGTTGCTATAGCAAGGTCTTGGAAGTTTTCTCAAAGAACACAGATGTGATTCAATTTTTTGTTTGTAACTCTTGTGTATATGTATTGTATATGACGTAATATGTTGTATTATGCTGCACTGCTTTGTTTAAGTCAAGTGGTGTGTGAATGTGATGCAACATAATTCCCCCCTCAGTCATGAGTTTGAAAGCGGCCTATCAGACACTGAGGAAGCGCGCGCAAAAGAGAGCGCCGGGTATCTGGCTCGCCGTGACCTCTTCGCTAGAGGCATGGAGTCGGAGCGCGTCGAACACAAGTCCCGCAGAACCGTCGTGAGGGAGTCTGCAGAGCGCATCTCGCTTAGCAAGAGGGTCAGTGGAGATCCTAGTCCTGTTCCTAAACACATAACTCACTACTGCTGTTGTGGTTAGAGATTAATTATACATTTCTCTTCAACACTTCTCACTTAAATTGACATTTTAACAACTACAAACTGTTGGACTGAGCTACAACACGGCTCTCACAGCTCTCTTGCTTTATTACCCTTGTGAAAAGAAGCACATACATTAAAAGAATACTTAGTATGGAAATAATATACTTTAAAAGACTATACTTAGGTGCAAACTGATTGAAATACTTTACTACCATTAACTGCATTTTATTTGCAATTAAATGCAATTTTTATAGTTGAAATGCAAATTAAGCTGAGTACTTTTTTGACCCACTTACATGGGACTTAAGTACATCTTTATATAAACAAGCATTTATGGTAAATAAATTGTACTTTAATGTCTTTTCTATTGAAACTTGTATGCCATGTACTTAAATATATTTGTAATTACACATTTGTAAGTTGCAATGTAGTGCATACAAATATTAACTTTAAATGTAGTACTGAATAACACACTACAGTTAAAATTATAATCAAACACTTTACATGTGCTTTAGTATGTTAGTCAACACATCAAAATAAGTGTACTAAATTTAAAGCAAGACAAAAGATTGAAACAATGATTTAAAGTAAAACTTTCAATTTGACATTATTACAAAGTTGACTTTTTAAAAGTGTACTTAAGTGTGCTTAGAAACAGTCATAAACGTGTCCCTCTTTAAGTCACTTAAGTGGCATTTTATTTCATTAATATTATATTATCTGTAAATACATTTTAAAAATATATATAGTTTTAAGATTTGAAGTATACTTCAAGTGCACATTCAGTACAATTAAGTGCCCTTTTTCACAAGTGTAGAAAAGCATCACTATTTGAACAATCTTCTAACCCTGTGTACTAAACTTAAGCACATAACTCAATGGACTTCAATGGTAACTCAGATTGTACATCTGAAGGACAAAACAGTCCAAATCTGACAAAACAGTCAAAAACATCCCATACAGACATAAATTGACACTCATTCTATTCAGAAAATGAAAATTATTTTTAGTAGTGCTGCAACAATTGATGATTTATCCTTTTATAACTACAAACTCATACATGTGCAAACTGATTTTGCCCATGTTACTTAACATGAAGGTAAAATTACACATTCAGTGAATAGTTGGGAATTTTATTGTTTGAACTAATTTATTGTTCGAAGATGAGAATTTTGTTGTTTTGAACTAATTGTGCAACAGGAGATGCATTTGGGTTTGCTTTGATTGCAGGGTTTGAAGAACTCTATTAAACTCAAGCATACTGTATGTTCCCTATTTTTAGATAGAAAAAGAGCAAGAAAGTATCACGACACAAACTTTATTTAGTTCTGATCCTGGTGCCAACCAATCGTGCCACCGTGGTGCCAGATTTCAAGGGTTGTAATGTTTTATGTGGTTGTGTGGTGTGTGTTAATCTGTGGTGTGTGTTAAAGTGACTATGAAACTACTGTTGTCGACAAGTATCCTCCTCAAGGAGATTATATTTACACTGACATGACTGGACAAATAAAACCAATGACTTGTAAGGAGGCACTTGATCCTGATGAATGTTCTGTTGAACAGATTGAGTCTTAAAGGTGCTGTATGTAGGATTGACACCGAGTGGTTGAACTAGGGATTGCAGTCCAAATTCAAAGTATTGGAGCGGGTTTTTTTCACCCGGCCCCTCCTCCTCAGACTTGAGGTTGCCAGATTGAGACACCAACAGGAACGAAATGAATGAAATGAAATACGCTGTGTTTTCCGCCAACTGGCAACCCGGGGTGCCGAAATACAATTGGGTAAACTGGCAGTGGGTGGGTTTCACAAACCAAAACAAAGATCGACATTCCGGCCCGGAACGCACATTTTCAAAGAAGAATAACTTGACTGTAGCATTGTTTTTCAGATAAACAAGTATGTTAACTTAGCATGTTTCTTAAATATCTGCAAACATATTATGGTATTTTTATGCTTTAGTAGAGTCAAAAACTTACATACAGCACCTTTAATGAACACATTATGAATGCTCATCACATTTTGTACAGCTATTTTGTGAATCTGTTTTAATGGGAGAAGTCACATTCATGTTTACCATGCATTACTGTAATTCCTCTGGGTGGATTTTATCTTTGTAAATCATCTTTTGGCAAATCACCTTAACATCCCTTGTCAAAAAGAAGTTCAATTAACTGTATTAAATGTGCACTTGTAGTCTTTAAAGTATATATATATAAAAATTTCATTGCAGATAATATTAATGAAATAAAGGTAACTTAAGTGACTTTCATAAGAGACACCTACATAACTGTTTCTTACCACACTTAAGTACACTTTTAAAAAGTACACACTGTAATAATGTAAAATTAAACTTAATTTTAAATAATTATGCTTTAAAAATCCTTTGTCATGTTTTAAAGAAGTACACTTATTTTGATGTGTTGACCAACATACTAAAGCACATGGAAAGTATTTGATTATAATTCTAATTTGTCCAAATTTTTAATTGTTAAAATTATATTGTAAAATATAAAAATATCTTTTAAATGTACTATATTGCAACTGAATCCTTACAAATGTATAATTACAATAGCTCCAATAGAAATTACATTAAAGTATATTTTAGTCTATCATCAATCCTTGACAGTACATTCAGCAGTACTTTAACCATACTTGAAAGCAATAAAAGAAATTAAGAAATTACATATAAAGATGTACTTAAGTCCTACTTAAGTGGGTCATGAAAAGCACTCTTTAGTTCAGCTAACTGCAGTTAATATAAATTTAACCTATAATACATTTTCATTTATTTGCAGTTAACATGCTTTTAAGTGTCTAAAAAAATTACACTCACTTTAAGTATATTCTTTTAAAGTATAGAATTTCCGTAATAAATGCTCTTTTTAGTGTGCACTTCTTTTTCACAAGGGATAATTATGACAGAAGCAGAAATATTTAATTTGCACAAACAAGGTTAGTAAAAATTCTATCTAATCTCACGTAACATGTATAATGATTGATTCTTGTGGTTATAGTTTCAGAAGAGTGTATTTTAATGTTTATTCCATTGCAGTGCCTCGCATTTTAGATTTCCATTGTAAACAAATCTGTTGTTGTTTTTACAAATCAATGGATTGGTCGAAATATTCTCAGCTTAACTTGAATGCAGAACATTCCTTTGGGAAGTTTGCATCTTGACATAGTAATGCGTTTGGTCATAAATGCATTACATTTTTTAAAGCATGCTCGTAATGCATTTATGACCAAACAACATTGCCACTTTCTAAACATTATATGAATGGCTGCATGCCCTCAGATCCATGAGAACGAAGAGTACCATAAGCGTCTGAACGAGGACAGCCTGATGCACACGCCCGAGTTTGTGATCAAGCCACGATCTCACACTGTTTGGGAGAAACAGTGTGTGCGGCTGCACTGTACCATCTCAGGATGGCCTGAACCACGCGTTGTGTGGTGAGTTCACACGCACAAACACACATGATTACAGATGTATGATGGTTGCATTACATCAAGATTATAATGTGATAAGCAGTGTTATTTTAGTATGACTGAGACCCTATTATAGTTATTATTGATATTTTGATTTTTTTTCTGAATATTTTTACATGAGGTTTTGGGAATTTTTATGCGTTTTTGTCATTTTCATTCATTTTTTTTTGTGATTTTTATTATGTCCATGTAGTTTTTATTAATTTTTATTTCGGTTTAAGTCATTTTAGTACATAAAATTAAACTGAATTAAAAAGTTGAAATACAATTTTTTTTGTTTTATATATTTTATTCAAGTTAAAGTTGATTTTATTTCAAGTAATGAAATTGTTTTAGTTTTAGTTAACTATAATAACGTGTGACAAACACCCTGTCTTCTCCTTTTGTACTTCATTTACGTTTTCAACTAAAACCAGAAAACTTTTTATTTGTTTTGGCCGTTCATTTACATGACATTTCAGGGGCCTGAAAACCTTTGAAAACGGGTTTCAAAGTGTACGTTTTTGAAAATAAAAACATTATCCGCTCCATGTAAACTACAAAAAATGCAAATTTGTGAAACAGTGACATCAAGTGCATACATATTACATGTTCTTTACGAAGTAACATCGCCAACTACTGGCCTAGCATGCATAATGCAGCATTTCGAGTCCTTTTTAACGTGTAATAATTGTGAAATGCACTAGCAATTTCTGAGTGAGCAATTTTTTTTTCAGTGCATTTGGATTTGGATTGAGATGCTCTGGAGGATGAACTTGGCCTTCAGCCTCTACTTTTCAGTCAAAAAGCTCTGATGCACTACATTATCCCATAGTATTTCAATCTGTTCTTCTCTCTTAGGTACAAGAACAATGTTAGCATTGATCCAATGGCCAAGCCAGGGAAGTACAAAGTGGAGAGCAGCTACAGCGTCCACGCCCTGGAGATTAACAAGTGAGCGCACATGGATTTCTTCCTCTTGAAGCAATTACAGTGATATGCAGTGGTCGTGTGTGCAACATGTCTGTCTGTAATTCCAGGTGTGACTTCGATGACACTGCACAGTATCGTGTGTCGGCCATGAACAGCAAGGGCGAGACCTCTGCTTTTGCTTCTGTTGTCGTCAAAAGTAGGTTTGAAATGAATCATCCTAAACTCATCCTAATGAGAACAATAACAGTCATAGCAGCAACACTACCGGTCAAAACGTCTGGAATACTCATGATTTTGAAAGAAGTCTCTTCTGCTCAACAAGGCTGCATTTATTTGCCCCAAAATACAGTAAAAACAGTAATATTGTGAAATATTATTACAATTTAAAAATAAATGTTTTCTATGTGAATATATTGTAAAATGTTATTTATTTCTGGGATGCGCAGCTGAATTTTCGGCATCATTACTCCAGTCTTCAGTGTCACATATATTCACATAGTAAACAGTTATTTTAAATTGTAATAATATTTCACAATATTACTGTTTTTCTGCAATTTTGATTAAATAAATGCAGTGAGTATAAGAGACTTATTTCAAAAACATAAAAAAAAAAACTTAATTATTCCAAACTTTTGACCGACAGAGAACATCTAGTGATCACCTAAATCTTCACCAAAAAAGTCCTGAATTTTAGCTTATTAAAAGTATCAATACAGCATCTACCGTAATTAATACGCAGGATTTCAAGACTTCCTGTTGTCTTGAATAGATGTCCTATTAATCTATTTTAGTAATTGTAAGGTTTATTTATTTGATGTGTTGTGGTTTTGTATTCATCGCCATTACTTTGTTAAATATGTGATATATATGAAAAAGTCATGTGACTGAAATGTACCAATAGAATTTTTGAATATTGCTGACAATTTCATCACAAGCAATAGATCAAGCAAATTGTAAACTGGGTTGTTATGGTTTCAAAAGGATCATAAAAAGAACATTTTTCCAATTCTTTGATAAAACAGAAAAACAGAAGGTCTTATCATTATGTGTGATACTTCATTTAGGATTCAAAGGAGAAGTTGATGAGTCTCTGCCGTCTCCCAGACTCCGTAAGTATTTCAGAAGAAAGCCTGATACTCTTCTTTCACAGTTTCTGTAAATGTGCTTTGCTGAAGTGTGTGCAGCTGTGAGCGTGAGGCTAAAGTTTTTCATGTAAGCTGGCTAATGGCTATTTTGTTTCCGATTCGCTGGTGCAGAAAGCAGAAAGTTCGGCTTCGAAGGTAACCTTTGTGAAGGTTTTTCTATAAAGTTCTTTTAATGTTTCAGTCTCGTCTGGTTTCCCTGATCATCTTATATGCATGATCGTCTCTTCTCATTGTTTTACTCCTCTGTCTTTGTTTATTTGATGAAAATATTGTGTATAGATAACATTCAGGGTGGCTTTGACAACTTACACACAATCTGCTGGATTAAATATTGAATTGCTATTAGTCAAATATTTTTATCCAAATAAAAATTTGTTTTAAAAAGCTTACAATTAGGCCACAATTACCGTACATTACTTGATAGACTCCGTTTGGACAACAAAAAAGAACTATCAAAGAGATATTAAATGCAACTTTCTATTAATTATCACGGAAAATAATTCCATCACTTCTCATAACAGAAAGCAAACAAAAGCATGTTCACTGTAATGCACTTGCAATGTAAATCTCAACGCAATTGTACCCTTAGACGTCATTAGTGTAAACAGGTTTTTGTTTGTTATTCCGTCAATGCATATTGGCAACGCAGGAAAAAAAATTAAAAAGAAAAAGAAAAAGAAAGGTATTATGGAAGCCCATTTCCACCACAGGATAAGAAAAAAAAAGAAAAAAAAATTGTGACATTGAGAAAATTGAGAAAAGAGTTCCAACATATAAACTCAGAATTCAGAATACATTTTTTCTTGCAGTTCCGACTTCTTTCTATGAATTCTATTTTTACATCTCGCAATTCTCACTTTTTTCTCTAAATCATGATTTTAAATATCACAATTCTCACTTTTTTCCCTCTAAATCATGATTTTAAATCTTCCAATTCTCACTTTTTTCTC
>NW_015505885.1:835762-854230 GCF_001515645.1 Sinocyclocheilus grahami | reverse complement strand
ATATCTTGCATAAAATTTTTTATTTATTCTTTCCATTTCCATTTTCTCTGTGTGTGTGTATTTGTATTCATCTTCATGAAGTGCCACTCTTTTCTGTTCTTTGTGTGTCTCAGCATCATTAATGCAAATGTCTTCCTATACTCACTAACATTCACCGCACTTTTGTTGTCTCATTGTGTATTTTATGAATATGTTGTCCACCTAAATTATGCCTGCTGTCAGTCTCCTTTCAATTCTTGATGATATTCCTGTGAAAAGTTTCCAAACCCTTTCAGAGGATTAATTCATTGTACATGTTGTACAATGTGAATTGTGTGTGTTTCGTTATAAATATGTGTTTATGTGTGCATCATTTTCCACAAGGTGAATCCTGGAGTCATAGTCATAGATATTGCATTTTCATAAAATAAAACTGAGTTTAATATGTGTGTGTACTGCAGCACTTTGTCTGGAGTACGGCGTGAAATTCGAGACGCACATTGTGGAGAAGTTTGGTGTGTCTTTTGGACTTGAGGGTGAGACGCTGAGTTTCGGCTGCTCTGTTATCATCTACCCGTCACTGCAGCGCTTCCAGCCTGAGATAGAGTGGTACAGAGATGGTAAGAGCAACAATAATAGTAATCTCTTGCAAAATTGATGCCATCAGATAATATGCCATCTTGAAATCAATTTATCATGCATATTTAATCTTTACTTCTTGCAAAGTGGTGTATACACTACCAGTCAAAGGTTTGGAATAATAATGATTTTTTAATGTTTTCGAAAGAAGGCTCTAATGCTCACCAAATCTACATTTATTTGATAAAGAACATAGTAAAAGTGTAAAAATCCTCACTTGCAAATAAATCAAAAATAAATGTATTCACATACAACGTTTCGGTCCAACGTCCAATGACAAACAGCAAAAACGGTAATATTGAGAAATATTATTGCAATGTAAAATAACGTTTCTATTTGAATATATTTTGAAATGTAATTTATTCATGTGATGCACAGCTGAATTTTCAGCATCATTACTCCAGTCTTCAGTGTTCAGTTATTTATAATGGTTCTGATTATTATCAATGTTGAAAACTGTTTTTGCTGCTTAAAACGTATGTGAAATCATTATACTTCAGGATTCTTTGACGAATAGAAAGTAAAAAAAACAGCATTTATTTGAAATAGAATCTTTTGTAACATTATAAATGTCTTTACCGTCACTTTTGAGCAATTTAATGCATCTTTGATGAATAAAAGTATATTTTTTTATTTTACTTTAATGGTAGTTTATCACGGTTTCCACAAAAATGTAAGTGTTTTCAACATTGATAATAATCAGAAATGTTTCTTGTTTGTGCTCCAGGGTCACATATTACTGGAAAATAGAGCTGAAACCAGCTTAATGTAGTTTATATAACATCAACTGGATTTCATTGGAATCTAGATGAGGATGGATATTGAAAATAGCTTAACTAGAATATGGACATTTTTACTGTACCTTTTTGCAAAAAGTGACGTTCTTCCTCGATAATTTTGTTTTGTCTTGTTTTCCAGTCTAAATGTCTAAAGATTCATAAATCAAGATACAAAAGCAAAATGACGTAAGAAGTCTTATTTTCTGAGATATTGATAATATAAAAATAAAGTGAGTTTATGTTTAAAAAAGAACATCTGCCAGTGGGCAATCAACTTAATTTAAAGGGAAAACAAGTTTTCCTATCCCATTGGAAGATATTTGTTTTTGTTTTAAGCATAAACTCACTTAATTTTGATCAGTTTCTCAGAAAGCAAGACTTCTTATCTTCATTTTGCATCTAAAGCAAATGTATCGTCATTGTTTAGACATACATTTTTTTGCAATGCATGCAACAATTATTCCAATAAATTTAATAATTTCTGCTGCAATTGAAGACCTTTAGGCATTAATTTGTGGAAGGGAGAATTAACCATTTTTAATGACCTTTTAAACCCCGCAGAAACCCTATAGAACATCAGACTGTATATCTTGGTGCATTAAAGGGTTAGTTCACCCAGAAATGAAAATTCTGTCATTAATTACTCACCCTCATGGCGTTCTAAACACGTAAGATTAAGATATTTTGGATGAATTCTGAGAGCTCTCTGACCCTCCCATAGACAGCAATGTAATTACCACGATCAAGGTCCAGAAACGTAGCAAGGAGATCGGTAAAATAATTCATGTGACATCAGGGGTTCAACCGTAATTTTACGAAGCTATTCGTCTTCTCCGCGTCACCCAACGTAAACAGCGTATGCTATTCTGTGTCAGCTGCGTCACGCAGATACGTAGTTTTCGTTCAAATCAAATCGCGTGACGCAGCTGACACAGAACAGCATACGCTGTTTACGTTGGGTGACGCGGAGAAGATGAATTGTTGAATAAAGTCGTTATTTTGGTTTTCTTTGCGTACAAAATTCTTCTCGTAGCTTCGTAAAATTACGGTTGAACCCCTGATGTCACATGGATTATTTTACCGATCTCCTTGCTACGTTTCTGGACCTTGATCGTGGTAATTACATTGCTGTCTGTGGGAGGGTCAGAGAGCTCTCAGAATTCATCAAAAATATCTTAATTAGCTGGGTATGATATATTCAATGAGAGCCTCTTTACAAAGCAAAAGATCAAGGAAAACGTGATATTTTTAATGAGTATGGCTTTAGATATATTATACTGTTATGTTAGGCTCTCTGGAAAACTTACGGTAATTCTGATTGGCGTATCGCACATCCGGGAAACTGAATCCAGCATTACTTTCATGTCCTTCGTTTCTTGTTTCATACAAATGCAACTAGAGCCATCTTGCGTCTTAATTATTGTTTTTTTTATCTAAATGAAATTAGAGGACTTAAGTATTAATACTACTGTAGTGTTGTTGTGTTTGTCTTGTTGCCACACTGAAAACTAAAACAATAGGAAATTAATTTTTCGATATGAAAATTTTACTATTATTATTATTGTGGAAATCTTTTAGAATATGTGCGATTTTAAAACAATTTCAACTCATATGCATATTTCATGTCCATGTAATTATTTATCTGGTAAGCAGGATGCATGTTCATCTTGTTTGAACCTGTTCGTTCATCTTGGCTAAAATCTATTCGCTATGTACTGTTTGCAGAAGCCTTGAGTTAATTAAAATATTTCAACTCCACTCAATATTTTGTATCCAATTATGTATAAGTAGCCCTTACTTCATATGTGGATATTCCATTCACTCCTCATTTACCATTTTTAACCAACGTAATTGCATGCAGGTGAATATTGTTTGAATATAATATAAATTCTATAATAGCGTAATAGAGTAATAGACTATTTTGTCACCTGCCTGCAGATATCCCATCAGCCCCAGGCCGTGTGGTTCCCACCCGCAATACAGACACATCTGTGGTGGTTTCATGGGAAGCTTCACGTGACGTTAAAGAGCTGGTGGGCTACTACATTGAGAGCAGCATTGCAGGGAGCAACACTTGGGAGCCATGCAACAACAAACCAGTTAAATGCACAAGGTAGAAAGATACATACAGTGTAATTATAATTAATCAAATCAAGCAAGAGTGCTGGTGTACTTAATGTCTCAGCTGTAACGTGGCCTTAGGCACAAGGCACAGTGATCACAGACTAATACAAATCCAAAAGTGATATTGCTTTTACACAACATTTCTATAAACAATATTCTATATTCTATAATTATTATAAAGTAACTTATGTTTCAGGCACAAATTGGCCAAGTGGTTTGTAGATTATTTCTCGTCCAATGAAAATAGTTCCAAAAGTTCCTGGTCAGCAGCGATTTTCAGCTGAGATAAACATTTGAATGCTTCTGCGCGTTCTGAGGCATGCTATTATTTTTCAGGAAACACACGGCTAAAGTAGTTCCAGGCAGGTCTTGACCACATTACAGTTCCATATCACTTCGCCAAATGATTTTTAAGTTGTTTCGAATCTCCTTAGAGCAAAAGATCCAAAACCCACTAATACTCTGACCAAGCCACTAAATATAACAAACAACAGGATAAAAATGCCAAAGTATTTAAATTACGTTTTATTACCGACGGAAAGCACGCTTTCTTTCTCCCGCTCTCCACCGTACAAACACACATATACAGTAAAGACACGCTTCACGTCGTGGCCGCATACCACCCCGAGTGCATTCATTTTCTAATAATTCAACAGCCCGTCATCAATTATTCCGTATTAAATTAATGCTATGCAAATATTTTTATAGAGATGTATCCTAATCTCATCTCGAAGTTGCCCAGCCATGGTCTAAACAGACAAATCGCAAAAATCGGACTGAATTTTTGTGACAAACGTTTATGTTGGAATAAGCATGCCTTTAGGGATTTAAAGGTTTATTAAATGAACAAGAGTAAGCAACAGTATGTTTGTCTTAGCAAGCTTCACTAATAAATGCTAGAACTGTTTGTGTGAGACTTTCATTTTATGTTGTAATATATTAATTTCTGTCTGTATGTGTTCATGCAGATTTATCTGTCATGGCTTAACCACAGGCGAGAGTTACGTTTTCCGGGTAAGAGCCGTCAATGCTGCGGGAATCAGTGAATTCTCACAAGAATCAGAAGCCATTACAGTTAAAGCTGCTATTGGTAAGTCATTTATAGTCACTCCTATTGATATCATTAAGATGATTTCACTTTTCCAGCTTTCACTTTTTAATTCTGACCACTGTACTTGACTTACACATTCCACACGTCCAATATGACACGTTAGTGCCAAGGCCACAACCACCAAACTCTAGCTGCGCTCCCTGCATTCTTCCCAGGGGTCAGGACTAAAGAGGCTCAGGTGAGAAGAGAGAGAGAAAACCAACTCTCTGGAACATCACCCATCGGCATCCCTCCTCAGAGTTGGCCTGTCTTCCATTTTCTCCTTTCCTGTTTTTTTTCCCATTCAATCTTAATTAATTTCTTTGCACTTTTGCATCTTTTTTTAAAACACTTTTTTAGTGTATTGCAATTGATCCAGTTCCCTCATTAATCATTTATTTGTTAATTACTGTTAAATTGACCCTTGTGGAAAAGAAGTACACTTTATCGTACTTTTAAAAAGAGTACTAATTGCAGAATTAATATAATTAAAAACAAGATATTTAAGTGCAAACTAAATGTAATGTTTTTGGATGTTTAATTGCATGTTAATTGCAATGAAACAAAAGTGTATTATATTTCAAATTTATATTACTTGACTTACACATTCCACACGTCCAATATGACACGTTAGTGCCAAGGCCACAACCACCAAACTCTAGCTGCGCTCCCTGCATTCCTCCCAGGGGTCAGGACTTGTAGACCTCCTCTAGTTTGGGTCACAACTGATCCAACATAGTGGTGACTACAAAACCAGCTCACCCGCTCTCCCACGTACACTCCTTCCCACTCCCTCAATCTTTTGCATGTCTTTCACACTTTCTATGTCATGCCCTTTAACATCCATGATACTGTCTGTTGAGCGTCCTGCTCACTTCTCCTTTATGAAACACGCTTTTAAAGTGCACACCTTTTTCTAATCGAAGCAGTACTCTCTGGCACAAAAACTCAATGTGTGCAGAAAAACGTACAATAATTTCAACAATACAACACAATATAGCATTAAACGGTATAAATTGGAAAAATAAAAATAAAATCGACAGGGAATTAGACTTCATAACACTACGCAAAGAGGGTCATTTAGGAGAGTGTTTTTTGATTATTGTCTCTGTTTGCTTGTTTGATTGGCTGCAAAGTTGTAATGCAAGATCTAAAAAACAATGTTTGATATATAATATATAAATATTGATTAGACCTGGTAAAGCACCTTGAACCAGAAACCCAACATCTATCATGTTCTAGAAACCAACTTGAACATCTTAAACTGACCTGGTTTTTCCAATGGGGTATCTACTAGCTTTAATATATGGTAAATCTTCTCAGCTACAGACTTTTTTAAACCCTCAAATAACATCACTATCCACATAAATGCATCAAGGGATCCTCTTTGGCTTCTTTTTTGCCACCAGCCACAACTGGCAATATGCTGGACACCTCCCTACTATACGATACCCTCCTTGTAATGTTATAGTGCCAGTCTGTATTTTTACAGTTCTGTGTTTGGTTTGGATATTTCACATATGCTGGTACACGCCCAGTCTGTCATAAGTTTCCTTTATACTGCAAATGTGCTTCACTGCTAACTGTAGTGTTCTGTTATGCCAGCTTCACCCACTCCACCCTACGGCATCACTGTGCTGGAGTGTGTGCGGGACTCGATGGTACTAGCCTGGAAACAGCCCACTTTCATCGGTGGCGCTGACATCACTGGTTACTTCGTTGATTACCGTGAGGTCATCGGAGGAGTTCCAGGAAAATGGCACGAGGCGAATATTAAGTCTGTTAGTGAGAGAGCTTATAGAGTAAGTACATTTGGGTAATAACAAGCAAAATTATTAGACCATGATGTGGCCAATTTGTGATCTCCAACCTTGTCTTTCTGTCTAGGTTTCAGAGCTTAAAGAAAACATGCTGTACCAGTTCCAGGTACGTGCTGCCAACATGGCTGGTGTGGGCATCCCGTCTCTTCCCAGTGAGACATTCAAGTGTGAGGAGTGGACTATAGCTGTACCGGGTAGGCACAAATTAATTATAATTTTTTTTTAGTTTCCAGAGCTGGAAAGCTTACAAAAAATGTGACCCTTGTGAAAAAAGTACACTTAAGTACTCTTTTAAAAAGCATGCTTTTTTAAAAAGAGTACTTAAGTGTGAATATACTTAAGCATGAATGTAATGTGTTGGACACTTAATTGCATGCAATTACAATTAATTATAGTTTAAATTTATATTAAGTGCAATGAATGAGTTTTTGACCCACTTAAGTGGGACTTAAGTATATCTTAATTCATAATTAATAATTTCAATATTCTGTCATTTCTATAGTGTCTTTGAAATATAGTGTATATATAATAAGTGCACTGTTGAATGTACTAACAAGCTAAACTTAAATACACTTTAATGTCATTACAATGTGCACTTAAGTTTTTCCTTCTGGAGCATCAGTGAGCATTTGAAACTTTTTAGTTGCGTATTTTTTTTTAAATATAAAATTTTAAGATTTTAAGTACACTACAAGAGCACATTAAATATATTTAAGCACACTTCTTTTTCACAAGGGGATACTAAACACACTGATAATCTGCAATCCTTAGTAAAAAGAATTTGAAACCAATTGTTAAGGATACTAGAGATTCCAATAATAGCAAAACAAAAACTAGACCTTTTGGAACATTCAAAGGTCCCAATATTATAATTCCAATAGAATAAAATGCACTGTAGATTTAAAGCACATCCTTCAGAATTCTGGAAGTAGATTTCACATGATATCTAACCTAATCTAACTAATCATATAAGAATCTAAATATTTAAGACTCATCCAGACCAGAACATATTCTCTTGTTTCTCACATTGGCTCTGTCTGAAATGCTCTACACTATAAACCTGTTTTTAGGACCACCCCATGACCTCCAAGTACAGGAGGTGCGTAAGGACTCTCTGGTCTTGCTCTGGAAACCGCCTGTCTACCAGGGTCGTGATCCTGTCAATGGATACTACATTGATATCAAAGAGGCTGACGCAGACTTTGAGATGTGGAGAGGAGTCAATGAGAAAGCTACTGACAAGACATTCAAGAAGGTTTGTATGCATATGGAAGCCGTAGGGCAGTGGAGTTTGTTAAGGGTTGTGATATTGGTATTCCTTTGAGAAAATTAAGTACACTTGTAGCATACTTTTAAAATGAGTACTTATCATGGAAATAATTGAAAAGGATATACTTAAGTGAAAACTCAATGTAATGTTTTGGGAAACTTAACTGCATGTTAATTGCAATTAAAATGAAAATATTTTATATATTTAAATTTGTATTAAATGCAATTAGCTGAACTTTAGAGTTTTTTTTACCCACTTAAGTAGGACTTAAGTACATCTTTATATGTAATTTCATAATTACTTCTGTTGTCTTTGAAATATGGTTCAAGTACCGTTGAATGTACTTACACGCATTTATGTTAAACTAAAATATACTTGAAACTTGTATGTCATGTATTTAAATATATTTGTAATTACTCATTTGAAATTATAATTGCAATTTAGTACATTTAATATATATTAACCATAACCTCTACATGTGCTGTAGTATGTCAAAATAAGCACAAGAAAGATTATTAAAACATATTGACTCAAAATGTACTTTACAACTTTTAATTTTACATTACAAACTTAATTGTACTTAAGTGTGTTATGAAACATGAAAGTGTCACTCTTTGAGTCACTTAAGTGGCCTTTTATTTCATAACTATTATCTATACAATTATGTCATCTTTTTAAATATACTTTTAAGATTTGAAGCACACTACAAGCTCACATTTAATACAATTAAGCACACTTCTTTTTTCACAAGGGTAGGTTTATGGTAGTAGATGTTGTTTCTCTTATTTTAGATCAAGGATCTAAAGGAGGGGGAATCGTATGTTTTCCGTGTGCGCGCTCAGAACAAAGCTGGTGTAGGAAAAGCATCAGATCCAACAGAACCAGTTGAGGCAGTGACTAAACCAGGTACTAAACTAGACGGAACTAGAATTTCTCAAATAACATTGTATTGTACTACAAAAAAAGCTACTGCAGATAAAATTGAAATCAATGTGAAATAAATTAAAATGATCCTTTCCTTCTGTACAATTCATACATTTGTCTTCATGAGCTCTCTTCAAATAACTTAATATACCTCTGAAAATTACTTCTTTTTTTTAACGTAATCTTTACAGTGGATGCTTTTGGAAATGAGGAATCTGTTTAGAGTTGTTTTTAAATCCAGGTTAACCCTAAAAACAAACCAAAATCAACAAGACTTAACTACTCTCAACAAAATCCAACAAGCCACTTCTTTCTCACAGGAACTACCGAGATAGTTGTGAATGTTGACGATGACGGCGTCATTTCACTGAATTTTGAGTGCTCTAACCTCACCGCTGACTCCAAATTCGTCTGGTCCAAGAACTACATGGAAATGACAGAACCTGAACGCATGACCTTAGAGACCAAGGGTAACAAGTAAGTGTCTATGGGCTACTGAGTTTTGTTAAATTACTAATTATCACATTTAAAATGATGGCTTAAAGGGTTAGTCGAATCAAAAATGCAAATGTTGTTCCAAACCCATAAGACGTTTATTCATCAGAAAAAACTTTTTAAAGGAATAGTTCACCCAAAAATGAAAATTTGCTGATACTTTACTCCCCCTCAGGCCATCCAAGATGTACAGTCATGTGAAAAAGAAAGGGCACCCTATTGAATTCCCTGGCTTTCCATATCAGGACGTAATAAAATAATAAAAATCTGGTCCTTAGCAGGTCTTAAAATCTGGAAAATAAAACTTCAGATGAACAACAACACATGACATATCACACCGTGTCATTATTTATGTAACAAAACTAGGCCAAAATGAAAAGCCATGGGTGACAGATCCACTTTTAGATCATGGCTCAAATATGCTTGCTTGACTTCTGTTTGTTAATAGACTTTTAATGGATGGACAACGAGATAATATTAATAATATCTTCATTTTTGTTTTAAAGATGAGGGTTTGGAAAGACACGATCTTGAGTAGATGTTTAGTCTTTTTGTTTTTGGTTCAAATGTCCCTTCAAACCAACTTGTCTTGGGTAGAACATTTAATAAATATATTATTTATTAATGTACACTCTTAAAAATAAAGGTGCTTCAAAAGGTTCTTGAAGCGATGCCATAGAAGAACCATTTTTGGTTCCACAAAGAACCATTCAGTCAAAGGTTCTTTAAAGAACCATCTCTTTCTTACCTTTTTGTAATCTGAAGAACCTTCTTTCGCCCCAAAGAGCCTTTTGTGGAACAGAAATGTTCTTCAGATGTTAAAAGTTCTTTATGGAACCATTTAGACAAAAAGGTTCTTCTATGGCATCGTGAAGAACTTTTATTTTTAAGAGTGTAGCAAACAATTTCAGCACATTTCCAGAGCTATAACTACAAAAAAAAAAAAAAATTAGCATGGGATCATATTCTAACTCTTCAATATTTGTCTGTAGATCCAAAGCCATCTTTAAAACACCTTCAGAAGAAGATCTGGGTATCTACTCTTGTTTCGTGACACACACTGATGGAGCCTCTGCCAGCTACACACTCTCTGAGGAAAGTGAGTTCATTGACCTTTTTCATTTTTATATGTTTGAATTCACCAAGTTAACACTGGTTATTGATTCTGATCCTTTCTCTGTCCTGTTCCTCGCAGCTCTAAAAGAACTCCTGAAGATCAGCCACGACCACAAATTCCCCAGTGAGTAAACATCACATCACATGCACTCTTGAAACATTTCATTAACTTCATTTTGAATGTGTGAGCACTTGCTCAATCCTGTATGCTTTAGCATACTTGTAAGAGTACTTTTTGTGGAAATAATGCTTTATATTACTTTAAAGTAATACACTTAAAGGGATAGTTCACCCAAAAATGAAAATTATATCATTACTCACCCTCATGTCGTTCCAAACCCGTAAGACCTTCGTTCATCATTCGGAACACAATTTAAGATATTTTTGATGAAATGCGAGAGCTTTCTGATCCTCCCACAGACAGCAAGGGTCCTAACACGATCAAGGCACAGAAACGTAGCAGGGACATCGTTAAAATAATCCATGCGACATCAGGGGTTCAACCGTAATTTTACGAAGCAATGAGAATTATTTTTTGTGCGCAAACAAAAATAACGACTTTATTCAAACAATTCGTCTCCTCCGCGTCACCCTATAGCACCATTTTGGAGAGTATCACATACGTAAACAACATATGTGAGCAGCACCGTACGCGGATACACTGTTTATGTTGTTTACGCTTTGATCTGAACGTAAACAGCGTATCCGCGTACATACGTGGCATACATGGTTTATATGTGACCCTGGAGCACAAAATATTATTTTATGCCAAAAATCATTAGGATGTTAAGTAAAGATCATGTTCCATGAAGGTATTTTGTAAATTTCCTACCGTAAATATATCAAAACTTAATTTTTGATTAGTAATATTCATTGCTAAGAACTTAATTTGGACAACTTTAAAGGAGATTTTCTCAGTATTTAAATTTTTTTGCACCCTCAGATTCCAGATTTTCAAATACAGTAGTTGTATCTCGGGCCAAATATTATCCCATCCTAACAAACCATACATCAATGGAAAGCTTATTTATTTTGCTGTAGATGATGACTGGTTGAGTTGAAATTGACCTGTATGACTGGTTTTGTGGTCCAGGGCCACATATGATCATGGAGCTCAACTAGAGTGACCATCAGGTTCTTGGTCACCACACTAACCAAAGCCCTTCTCCATCAGTTGCTCAGTTTGGTCAGGAGGCCCGCTGTAGGAAGAGTCCAGGTTGTTTCAAACTTCTTCCATTAAGGGTAACAGAGACCCTTAAATGAAGCAGAAATTTTTTTTTTCTGAACTCTTCCCCAGATGTGTGGCTTGACACAAACCTATTTCTGAGCTCTACAGGCAGTTATTTTGACCTCAGGGCTTGGTTTTTGCTTTGATATGCATTATCAGCTGTTGATTAAGATGTGTGTGCCTTTCCAAATCATGCCCATTCAATTGAATTTGCCACAGGTTAACTTCACTCGAAGTGTAGTGACATCTACAAGCGATTTGAATGCTCCTGAGCTAAATTTCAACTGTCCCAAATAAGGGTATGAATACTTATGCAATGGAATCATTTAAGTTTTTTATTTTTAATAAATTTGCAAAGATGTGAAAACCTGTTTTTTGCTTTACCATTATGGTGTATGGAGTGTAGATTGATGTGGGAAAAAAGTAATTTAAAGCAGTTTAACATAAGGCAGCAACTGAAAAAAATGAAGGGGTATGAATACATTCGCAAGGCACTGTAAGTGCAGTTTTTTTTGTTTATTTGCACAATTAAACACTCATTTTTCACAAGAGTAGTTCTATTAAATAGTGTACTAACCACTAATTGTTGTGTTCTATAAACAAAAGCAAATTAATGTGTGAAATGAAAAAATAACAAATTTCCTACATTTAGAATACAGCTCTGTGATGTAGGATTTTACAAATGAGATTGACAAGAGCGACAAAATGTTGTGCCACATGACACTTATCCTTGGTTAAGACAAAAGCTTGTTCAGCATAAAAGCATCAGATCCAACAGAACCAGTTGAGGCAGTGACTAAACCAGGTACTAAACTAGACGGAACTAGAATTTCTCAAATAACATTGTATTGTACTACAAAAAAAGCTACTGCAGATAAAATTGAAATCAATGTGAAATAAATTAAAATGATCCTTTTCTTCTGTACAATTCATACATTTGTCTTCATGAGCTCTCTTCAAATAACTTAATATACCTCTGAAAATTACTTCTTTTTTTAACGTAATCTTTACAGTGGATGCTTTTGGAAATGAGGAATCTGTTTAGAGTTGTTTTTAAATCCAGGTTAACCCTAAAAACAAACCAAAATCAACAAGACTTAACTACTCTCAACAAAATCCAACAAGCCACTTCTTTCTCACAGGAACTACCGAGATAGTTGTGAATGTTGACGATGACGGCGTCATTTCACTGAATTTTGAGTGCTCTAACCTCACCGCTGACTCCAAATTCGTCTGGTCCAAGAACTACATGGAAATGACAGAACCTGAACGCATGACCTTAGAGACCAAGGGTAACAAGTAAGTGTCTATGGGCTACTGAGTTTTGTTAAATTACTAATTATCACATTTAAAATGATGGCTTAAAGGGTTAGTCGAATCAAAAATGCAAATGTTGTTCCAAACCCATAAGACGTTTATTCATCAGAAAAAACTTTTTAAAGGAATAGTTCACCCAAAAATGAAAATTTGCTGATACTTTACTCCCCCTCAGGCCATCCAAGATGTACAGTCATGTGAAAAAGAAAGGGCACCCTATTGAATTCCCTGGCTTTCCATATCAGGACGTAATAAAATAATAAAAATCTGGTCCTTAGCAGGTCTTAAAATCTGGAAAATAAAACTTCAGATGAACAACAACACATGACATATCACACCGTGTCATTATTTATGTAACAAAACTAGGCCAAAATGAAAAGCCATGGGTGACAGATCCACTTTTAGATCATGGCTCAAATATGCTTGCTTGACTTCTGTTTGTTAATAGACTTTTAATGGATGGACAACGAGATAATATTAATAATATCTTCATTTTTGTTTTAAAGATGAGGGTTTGGAAAGACACGATCTTGAGTAGATGTTTAGTCTTTTTGTTTTTGGTTCAAATGTCCCTTCAAACCAACTTGTCTTGGGTAGAACATTTAATAAATATATTATTTATTAATGTACACTCTTAAAAATAAAGGTGCTTCAAAAGGTTCTTGAAGCGATGCCATAGAAGAACCATTTTTGGTTCCACAAAGAACCATTCAGTCAAAGGTTCTTTAAAGAACCATCTCTTTCTTACCTTTTTGTAATCTGAAGAACCTTCTTTCGCCCCAAAGAGCCTTTTGTGGAACAGAAATGTTCTTCAGATGTTAAAAGTTCTTTATGGAACCATTTAGACAAAAAGGTTCTTCTATGGCATCGTGAAGAACTTTTATTTTTAAGAGTGTAGCAAACAATTTCAGCACATTTCCAGAGCTATAACTACAAAAAAAAAAAAAAGATTAGCATGGGATCATATTCTAACTCTTCAATATTTGTCTGTAGATCCAAAGCCATCTTTAAAACACCTTCAGAAGAAGATCTGGGTATCTACTCTTGTTTCGTGACACACACTGATGGAGCCTCTGCCAGCTACACACTCTCTGAGGAAAGTGAGTTCATTGACCTTTTTCATTTTTATATGTTTGAATTCACCAAGTTAACACTGGTTATTGATTCTGATCCTTTCTCTGTCCTGTTCCTCGCAGCTCTAAAAGAACTCCTGAAGATCAGCCACGACCACAAATTCCCCAGTGAGTAAACATCACATCACATGCACTCTTGAAACATTTCATTAACTTCATTTTGAATGTGTGAGCACTTGCTCAATCCTGTATGCTTTAGCATACTTGTAAGAGTACTTTTTGTGGAAATAATGCTTTATATTACTTTAAAGTAATACACTTAAAGGGATAGTTGATTAGCATGGGATCATATTCTAACTCTTCAATATTTGTCTGTAGATCCAAAGCCATCTTTAAAACACCTTCAGAAGAAGATCTGGGTATCTACTCTTGTTTCGTGACACACACTGATGGAGCCTCTGCCAGCTACACACTCTCTGAGGAAAGTGAGTTCATTGACCTTTTTCATTTTTATATGTTTGAATTTACCAAGTCAGCACTGGTTATCGATTCTGACTACTTCTCTGTCTTGTTCCTCACAGCTCTAAAAGAACTCCTGAAGATCAGCCACGACCACAAATTCCCCAGTGAGTAACCACCACGTCACATGCACTGTTGAATAAATGTTTCACGTTCTTAACTTTTTATTTTGAACGTGAGAGCACTTGCTCTATCCTGTTCACTTTACCATACGTTTAAGAGTACTTTTTTGTGGAAGTAATACATTTATAATACTTTAAACTAATATACTTAAGTGTGAACTGAATGTAATGTTTTCGGATACTTAATTGCATGTTTTTTTGCAATTAAATAAAAATGTATTATAGTTTAAATTAGTTAAAATGAGTTAAACTTTCAGTGTTTCTGAGCCACTTAAGTAGGACTAAAGTACATGTAAAGTACGTGTGTAAAACGAAATACACTTTAATGTAATTACACATTTGTAATAATGAAGTTGCAATACAGTACATTTAAAAAATATTAACTTTAAATGTAATGTACCACAGTATTTCATATCTGCTTTAGTATGTTAGTCAACACATCAAAATAAGTGTACTTCTAAAAGCACAAGAAAAGACTATTAAACCATAATGATTTAAAATAAATTGATAATACTTTATTACGTTAAAGTATTAATAATGCTTTAAAATAAATTGTTAATTTGACATTATTACAAAGTGCACTTTTTAAAGTCAAGTCATGAAAGTGTCTTACTGTAAGTACACTTAAGTGGTCTTTTATTTCATTAAAATTATACTATCTGAAAGTGCAGTTTATACTTTTTAATGTTTTTTTTTGAAAGTCCATATACACGTACATATATATGCATCTCATGTATAGAGTGTGTACCGATAACGCCATCTCATTTTCTTCAGTGTTCAAGCAGTTACAGAAGGAATCGGAGTTCCAGAAAAAAGAATGGGTTAGGAAACAAGGTATGATTATGCACGCAGTAAATGCGCTGCAGTATTATTTAAAAATGCATGTGAACAAGTATGCAGTCATGTTTCAAACAGCAATACAATACATTGTTATCATATGACTTCACTAAGTTATATGTTAAATAATAATAATAAATAATTTTACAATGATGCAATTCAGGAAACCTGCCATTTTATTCCAGCTGTCTGGTTGGAGGCTTCATTCATTGAAATATTTAGATTATACTAAACTTGATGCAACAGTCATTTATTTAGCGTAAATTGCAACTTAAGCTTAGTTTTAATTTATACAGCTGCTGCAACCGGCCCTTGATGTGAAGTGACTATTAGACTAAGTATTTTGCAGAAAATAAGTCACACCTGACAGTACGTCACACTCAAAATAGCTAAATTGAATCTCATTCGGCCCTAATGTGTGCTTAATTGCGTTATATATAAGTCATTTTAATATAAATTGCAGCATGATGTTTCCGATTATAAAAAAACACAGAGGTCTGTTTTAATGTGCGATCACAGTTGTGCATTTATGGGCATTCTGCAACCGCCTCAAACACAACTCATCTAATCAGAAGCAGGGTTATTATCGTTAACTAAAACTAAAACCATCAAAAAAAAAATTTAATTAAAAAATACAAAATGTTCGGTACTTGAAATAAAAGAAATGTTAACTTAAATATAATATATAAAAAAAAAACTTAAACTTATTTATTTCAGCTAGTTCCCGTGCAATATTTCTAATTTCCGTTTAGTTACTTGATTAGTTGGTAAACATGTTAGTAAACTTGATTTACTAAAACTAAAACTAATAAATAGAAATGAATAAAAACTATATAGACATATTCTTACAAAACAAAAACTAATTACTAACAACAAAATTACAAAAAAAAATTTACTAAAAATGAAAAAGTTAATGAATTCTAATTCAAAAACAAAAAAACTATAGTATATCAGTTTTACTAAAATTACACTAATCAGAAGTTAGAGTCTGAACTATTTATTTAATAATGCACACTTTGGCAAATATTCATGTATTCCACACATCTATCCACCTTATTATTAAGAGCGGATGCATAATTATAATCTAATTATGAGATAACAAGCATCAAAGTTTGATTTTTTTAACCATTCATTTCACTATGATTTCAATCTTTGTCATGGCCTTACTCGGTCAATATTAAAGATATAAAGGTTATATTTTCATAGAATGTTCTGCATCTTTATGATTTTATGTAGAAAACAGTAAATCACAAAAGAACTGACTTTAGCTGGGTTTTCACAGGCAGGGTCACATATTTTAAGATATTGTCATAACTATAAACAAAGTTGGTTATAGCGCAAATACTTCTACCATTTACTGCACTTTGTTACTCTTCTAGTTATTAACCTACCGGCTAACGATTCAGAAATTTTGCACATTCACAGAAAATACCTTGCATCTGCATTTCAAAATAAGGTGGACAGACTGTGCATAGTGTACATACTATGCTGTAAAAAAGTAGTAGTACTGTAGTATTTCATTCCACATCCTGTATACTCACTGTGTTTGTACATTAATCATGCTGTTCATGCTCTGTAAGGTCCACACTTCGTGGAGTATCTCGGTTATGAAGTCACACCTGAGTGCTGTGTGAGACTGAAGTGTAAGGTGAGCCGTCTCTCTGATTAAACACTCCAATTAAACCGCAGTGCTGCCTGTTTCTTAATTAGTGACGTATTAACCTGTGATGCAGGTTGCTAATATGAAGAAAGACTCTGTGGCGCTGTGGTATAAAGATGGACGAGAGATCAAGGTCAATGAGAAACTGGATTTCTCTGAAGGAGTGTTGACTTTGGAGATCGCTCAGGTGAGCAGCGCTTCACACGTAATTACCCAGATATTACTCCTCATATATGTGACCCTGGACTACAAAACCAGTCATAAGGGTCAATTTGAAATTTGAAGCTGAATAAATGAGCTTTCCATTGATGCATGGTTTGTTATGATCGGACGATATTTGGTCGAGATACAACTATTTGAAAATCTGGAATCTGCGGGTGCAAAAAAATCTAAATATTGAGAAAATCGCCTTTAAAGTTGTCCAAATGAAGTCCTTAGCTATGCATATTACTAATCAAAAATTAAGTTTTGATATATTTACGGTATAGGAAATTGACAATATATTCATGGAACATGGTCTTAACTTAATATCCTAATGATTTCTGGCATAAATGAAAAATACTACAATGCTACAAATATACCCCAGCGACTTAAGACTGGTTTTGTGATCCAGGGTCACAAATGAAAAATATAGTCAGGTGACACATATGGCCTCCACAAGCATTTAAATATTAAGTAGAGATGTTTACTTAATGATTAACTAACCAAATTAGTTAATTAGTATTGCTATTATATATATATATATATATATATATATATATATATATATATATACAAGTGCATCTCAATAAATTAGAATGTCGTGGAAAAGTTCATTTATTTCAGTAATTCAACTCAAATACTCCAGTCTTCAGTGTGACATGATCCATTAGAAATCATTCTAATAAAATAATTTTACTGTATTTAAAAAATATATATTTCAAAAAAAAATTTTTAATGCAGGCTTGGTGAGCATAAAACATTTTCAAAAACATAAAAAAATAATCATAATTATTCCAAACTTTTGACCGGTAGTGCATATCCTCAGTGGAGAGTAAGAACATGGTGCTAATATCTTGGTTGCAGATTGAAAAGCCAACTTTTAATCCATCGCTACCCACAATGTCAAAATAGTGCTATAACTGGAAACAAATCTTTTTCTGTATAGATCTAGTTTCAGAGCTTGCATTGCTTACTTGACCATTTTCTCCATCGTGGTGTTCATAAAATAGTTTAAAGCCCAGATTAGAGAATGAATGCAGTTTGGCTCCAGGTTGTATTGTGAGTGGTTCTTCTTGTGTAGTTTTGCAAAAGATTGCGCGAATTGAATTGAGGGACAAATGGACGCTCCATTTCTGTATAGTTTATCATTACTCTGTCTGAAAAGCAGGGGCTTAGATTCACAAAAAAACATCAATTAGTCTATATCAGTGCTGTAAAGAAATCTTTAAACGATGCCCCTGCTGTAAGCTTTCTGTGGATTCTCTCTAATGTTTC
>NW_015505885.1:833933-835628 GCF_001515645.1 Sinocyclocheilus grahami | reverse complement strand
AAAAAAAAAAAAAAAAGATGTCATTCCCATGAGTTACAAGCACATTTTATTCCTTCATTCCTTGTTTTATTTAAATCATTGCATCGTTTTAGTTAAATCATGGGAATTGATTAATAAAACATGCTCAATGATTTCTTAATTCATGGCCACATTTGTATCTTCTTCAGGAATAAATGTGTTTAAAAAGGAAAGAAAATGAACAGCAAAGGATGCAGCCCGTTGAAATACATAGTGTTTCTAATTATTAAATGCAAATGTCAAATGCTTGTATTGATGACAAAAATTAAATAGGTCACTATTCTATCAGTCTTATATTATGGAAAGTAGAATATAACATACAATACAATGACATATAAACACCAGTTTAATGTTTTAAAATATACAATATTGAGAATGAATACAGTAAAAAATAAGCAAGTCTCACAGTCTTGACATGTGCTATGCTGCTTGAATTCAGCAAACTGACTAAATTACTTTTTTTTGCCATATATTAACATATAAATCACAAACATATCCTTATATGGTCACTCTTTAGTTTGGGGAACAGTTCTCACTATTAACTTTTGCCTCAATAAAGTCCTAATTTGCAGCTTATTAATAGTTAAGGTAGTTGTTAAGTTTAGGATAAAGGCATCTAGAATATGGTCAAGTAGAATAAGGCATTAAAATATGCTTTATAAGTACTAATAAACAGCCAATACGCTGGTAATATGCATGCTAATAAATAACTAGTTAATAGTGAGAACTGGCCCCTAAACTGAAGTGTTACCCATTTTTCAACATTTTCTCTTACCGTCTTGATTGTCCTAGATCAACTTTTTCATTATATTTGCTCATTGTCAGTTCTGTTTTAGTGTTTCTGATTGGTGAATTATTTTGATGATCTTTTCCATCTCGTATTATCCATTGGGGTTTCCAGTCTTTCTCTACTTTGTTGGTTTCTTCTTCATCTATTCCTGTCAATGTTACACCAAAGACATGCGACCCAGAAAAGCCTGGCTTTCGGACATGTGCTCCTGTAGCGTGAGATTGGAGATCACACAAACATACTTAACTAGGAATTTTGTGTTTGTTTGTGTCAATGGCAGATCTCCAGAAAGGATGCTGGTATATATGAAGTAGTTCTGAAGGATGACCGAGGCAAAGACACCTCCACCCTCAACCTCACTGACCAAGGTAACATAGCAGAAAAGTACTACTACTATTATAAAACGCTCTAAAATTACTTTCTTATTCTAACATGCACTCATTAGTGCTGTCATGATATATTTTACATCTAAATTGCCCCTTAACACTTGTACATTAGATCATATTTATATCAATTCAGTAGATTTTCTCCAATGATCACTGAAAAACAAAAAAGTGAAACCTATTATTGATTGTTTCTTCCTGATATTATCTGTTTTTGGCTTATCACTGATTTTCTATCATCTGTTTTCCAGGATTCAAAGACCTGATGAACCAGGTTTTCAGTGTTATTGGTAAGATTCAAACATAAATGTTTTATCAGGACATAGTAAACACATTCATATGTCCTCATAAAAATCTTCACAGTACCATATAGTTTTAGCAGTGCATGAGCGATGTTGACGTTCTTTCTGTCCAGCGAACTCCTCCACTCCACTGAAGATCCAGAGCACAGAGGAGGGCATCAGGCTTTACACCTTCGTCAGCTACTACAACGACGAGCTGCAT
>NW_015505885.1:788835-833923 GCF_001515645.1 Sinocyclocheilus grahami | reverse complement strand
CTACTACAACGACGAGCTGCATGTCACCTGGCATCACAAGTAAGAACACGTGACTGTGTTTAAAGGGACAGTTCACCCAAAAATGATCATTCTGAGTTACACTTTATTTTAAGGTGTCCTTGTTACAGTGTAATTATGCATTTAAAGGGGTCATAGGATGCCCATTTTCCACAAGTTGATATGATACTTTAGGGTCTTAATGAAAAGTCTGTAACATAGTTTGGTTAAAATTTCTCAATGGTAGTGTAAAAAAACACCTTTTTTTACCTGGTCAAAAACAGCTCTTTTCAGATCAAGCCCGTTTTTGTCATTTCCCTTTAAATGTTAATGAGCTCTGCTGTCCCCGCCCCTCTCTGCAGAGCTGCTCTCAGAGAGACCGTTTGCTTCAGCTGCATTCATTGTGAAACTTGCTAATTAGCACATTATTAGGAAAGGCGATTTACAAAGATTCATTACAAAACATTACACTCACTTCTTCTGGAGATGAGACTACTGATGACAGTCACTCAGGGCGGAGCTAAGGTAGACGCCAGTCCAGTCTGTGCTGACACACTATTGTCAATCAAACGTCACACAGACAGGCATCTGAGATCGGCTCGATTTGAGAAAGGGGAAAACATTTAACCAGATTTAAAAAAATTAAAAAAAAACACTAGGTGGATTTTTATCATTATATGGTGGTTGTGTACACACACTGCCAACACACATTTCAGTTCAAACAACTTGTAAAAGTGCATGTAGCATCCTATGACCCCTTTAAATACTGAGTAATATTAATTAACTACATGCACTTACTATAAGGTTAGGGTCTGGCTTAGGGTTACTTGCATGTAATTATGCATGTTATTATAATAGTAAATACATGTAACATGTGTAACAAGAACACCTTAAAATAAAGTGTTAGCTAATTCTGTCAGCATTTATTCACCCTCAAGTTGTTCCAAACCTGTATGAGTTTCTTTCTTATGTTGAGCACAAACCGAACAGTTGGCGGTAGCCATTGACTTCCACAGTACTGAAGAAAACACTGTGGAAGTCAGTGGCTACCGTCAACTGTTTGGTTTCCATGATTCTTCAGAATATCTTCTTTTGTGTTCAACAGAAGGAAGAAACTCATACAGGTTTGGAACAACTTGAGGATGAGTAAACGATGAAAGACATTTTCATCAGAAAATTAATTATAGTTTTTGGGCAAACTGTCCTTTTAAGAAGCGTTTCTCTTAAACTTAAGAATACATGACATTTTTATAGCATTAAGACATTTTCTGACAATGATTTTGAAAAAAATTCAATGTACAGCTATAAATGTGGGATTTAGATCATGTTTGAAATTTTAATCTCAGAAGATGACTCTATGTAAACCTTGAAAATGTCTAAATTATGGATCCCCACACATGACATGCAGAAAAAAGATATCATTCTCACAAGTTACATGCAGCTTTTATTATTTTGTTCCTTTGTTTTAGTTCTTTTTTTAGTTGTTACTGTATTGTCAGGAATTAGTCACTTTTTTTTTTTTCCAACAACCAGTGAATAGCACAAGTCATATTACAGACCAGGATCAAAACAGAGAAAAAATTAATACAAATAATAATAATAATAACAACAGCAAAAAAAAATAAAAAAATACAAATTTAATCATCTGAAATATGCAGCTTGTATTTCAAAGTGACTTTTATAGTTAATGTTTAACTAACGTTTTATAGTTAATTTATAGTAGTTAACGCCAAAAATACAAAGCTTTTATTTGTGCTGAATGAGAGAAGTACGTGAGCTCAAGTTTCTCTGTATAGCATATTTTTTCACATGCCACTAGTTTCGGGTTTGCTTTAAATACATTTTCGAATTATTAAATGTCAATTTCAAATGTTTGTATTTGTGACAAAAATGCAATGTGGTCACAATATTGATAAAGCATATGTGACCCTGCAGCACAAAACCAGTCTGAAGTCACTGGGGTATATTTGTAGCAATAGCCAAAAATACACTGTGTATGGCTCAAAATTATAGATTTTTCTTTTATGCTAAAAATCATTAGGATATTAAGTAAAGATCATGTTCCATGAAGAACTTATTTTTTCACAATGGAAGTCAATGAAAAAGAAAACACCTCTCTTCAACAGGCGGAATGATTTGACATATCAAATCACTTGAGTTTAATACAGTTTATAAAACGGAGAGTTACGGTCCTTGATTCTGACTGGTTGTGCCGCGTTCGAAGCTGTTGTAAATTACTCTACAAACACACACCTTTGTTTACTTTGTGTGTTGTTTGGCATCCGCTTTGTTAGAACCACAACCGATTCTGAGGAACTACATTGTTTGCTGGAAGAATACTGTTTTAATACTGTTTTTATATCATTACACTTTATTTGCTCTGAAACTTCACGTCGTGCCTAACAATGCCCCTTAGCTGTTATAAATTCACTGTAAACCACGGCTTCACGGGGCTTATTGCTTTATTTTATTCCTGTGATGCAAAGCTGAATTTTCAGCATTACTCCAGTCTTCAGTGTGACATGATCCATTAGAAATCATTCTAATAAAATAATTTTACTGTATTTAAAAAATATATATTTAAAAAAAAATTTTAATGCAGGCTTGGTGAGCATAAAACATTTTCAAAAACATAAAAAAATAATCATAATTATTCCAAACTTTTGACCGGTAGTGCATATCCTCAGTGGAGAGTAAGAACATGGTGCTAATATCTTGGTTGCAGATTGAAAAGCCTTGGTCTGGCTGCACACTGAATTGAATCCAGACTGGAGAAGATCTAGTAAAAATATATTTTATTTATATATTATTTAAACTACAGTGCAAAAAGTGCACAGTGAATTAAAAACTACAACAATGATTTGCATTGTGCAACGTCGTTTATATGCCAAATTATATTTTTGCTAGACATACTTCAGCCTGGATTTAATTCAGTGTGTGACCAGCAATCTTTTTTTTTTTTTGTGCTAAAAACTACTTTTTACGAATCAAATTAAATTATACATTTATGCTAGAATGAAAAACATTCATGTATATGCATCCCTAAATTCAAGTCATAAAAAAAGTGATAGTTTACTAGTGTAAAAATGTAAAACATTAGCATCGAACACTATAGTTAATTATTTCTGCAGTTGCATATTATTCACACAACTGTCAAAAAATACAAATAAACACAGAAGTAGCGATAGATTTGCATTATGCAATACATTTTAGCCACTTACTGCATGCATGTACTTTTGGTCAGAGATAAAAGAATACATGATCAACTCATATCACCTCAAAAGTTTTAAATATAGCAGGTCTTCTCTATCTTGCTATATTTGACTATTTAAGGCTGTCAAATAGTATAACTATAAATGTAGGAGGGGGGGGGGGGGGAAGCAAGATTAACATGAGAACTGCATTTGTACGTCCATGTAACTTGTGCCTCTTGCTCTTGCCAGTTGAATGTGATCGAAAACATGGGTGATTTTGGTGTGGTGTCATATCTGGCCGACGCTGACGGAAACGTGATTGTTGGACCTACAACTCCTGAAGCCACGTGTCGTCCAACAACGCCTTCAAACAGATCAGTTCCCATATCAGCCAGCCCAGTTACCCCAACTCTAACATCAACCCCGGCTAATACAAACCCTCTAAATAAAACTACAGCTACCCCGACCCACCAAAATCAAACCCCAGGTACACCATGTCCCTCAGCCCCACCTGCTCAGATCCCCGAAAATCAGTCCCCAAGTTCCCCGACCCCTCAAAATCAAACCCCAGATACCCCGATCCTCTCAAACACATCCACTCCCACAGCAGGTGAGAAATCAATGAATACGTCAATGAATGATGAGCAGATTATGCTGAAAGGTGAGAAAGGGTGCAAAATACACATAAACCTGTAAAATACAGACCTGAATGTGAGTTAAGAGGTGTTGTTTCATACAGACTCTGTAAATCTGGGATTATCTGATTTAGAGACGGAGCCGGCTGAAGTCATTCATCTCACAGAACATGTTGCTGGACCAGAGACCACCTCTTCATCAGAACCAGACGAATCCACACCAGCTCTTGAAAGCGAAAACCATGAAAGTGTGTGTGAAAAAAAAGATGACTAAAAATGCTTGCGGACACAGTTTAACTGTATTTATGTTTTAGAACTAGGTACAGGACATGAACCATGCTAGTTATGGTTTTAGAGATTTATGTGATGATTGTCATCTCAAATGCCTGTTCATGCCCATTATAAAAATTAGATGGGAGGTAAAATTATATTTCAAGGCCTTTGTGTTGAATCTGAAAACTTGCGTTTGCTTGCAGGTGAGGTGGAAAGAATACATCAGTACTTTTGCTTTCTCAGGGAGCTCAAAAGTTTCCACGGAGCCCCAAAAGGGACATGGTGGTGGAAAAATACAGGATGGGAGGAAAACTATTGTTCAAAGCTTTTGCACTCTCTTGCAAAATGTTGCGTTCTCTCGCAAAACCCGAGTTTAGACAAATCCTGATTACTTTACAGTATGCAATGGTACAGACAGCTCCATACTTTCACAATGGTTTTATTTTGAACTTGGACTCAAGTATAAAGAAATACGGTCAGTTTGTTCAAGGCACGGTTTTGGGACATTCCAAAACACTTAACGTGGCTTAATGGACTAAAACAGTGACATTGGAGGACCAATTTCAGTACACACCTTATTAATAAAAGCATAGCTACTATTTACAGACAAGCAGAATAGCCCAGAAAATCCCAGAATGAACGCAATGCTACATTGCACGTTAAGCGTTTTCTCCCCCATAGAAAACCACTATAAAGAAAACGCTTAAAGGGGGTCATATGATGTTGCTAAAAAGAACATTATTTTTGTGTATTTGGTGTAATGAAATGTGTTTATGCGGTTTAAGGTAAAAAAAAAAAACACATTATTTTCCACATACTGTACATTATTGTTTCTCCTCTATGCCCCGCCTTTCTGAAACGCGTCGATTTTTACAAAGCTCATCGGTCTGAAAAGCGAGGTGTGCTGTGATTGGCCAGCTATCCAGTGCGTTGTGATTGGCCGAATACCTCAAGCGTGAGACTGAAATGTTACGCCCCTCACCATACTGTGATGCCCTGTTCGGCCGGAGCGACGAGACAAAAACATGAAAACCCATTATAAACGAGACATTTGTTGCATCCAGTGGGGACATAATTACGGATTATAATGACTTATACTGTGTTTTACGAGTTTGCGTAAACATAAAACCGCATCTGCATTCGTGATCGGAGAAATAAACAACAAGCGCTACTCTACACTGCTCAAAACTCTCAAGCGTTTGAATCGTCAGTGGCAAATTCTTTAAATATGAAAACGTACTTACAGTCTTTGAGTCAGAAGCGCCAGACTGTCCTTGCAAAGTTGGAATTGCCCCAATTTATAGAAACAGCCTTTGAGCACAGACGCATTGTAGTCTACTCTTCCAGGATCAGGAAACAGTCCTCAATAAAATATGCTGCACACATCTGAATATTTGGGTTGAAGTGTTCTGGAACAGTGTTGTAAATACAACTTAACCACTGATTTCTAGTCGTGTCCTCTTTTGGAAGACCAAACAAAGTAGTTTCTCTTTCACAACAAAACACACCGCGTCTTCACAACATGGCGGTGGCAGCAACAATAAAGTTATACGCCTTCTTTCTTTGCGTGAACATTTGGGCGGCGTTATGCAAATCTTCCCACATAGTGAGGTAGACATGTGGGGGCGTGTTTAAACGAGGCGTTTTAGGAGGGCATGGAGGAGTCTTAACTTTGATAAAGAATATCTCTTTGGGTTTGAGACTTTAGTCTTTGCAACATTAGGGATCTTATCTATGCACGAACAGCTTGTAACACTCCAAAGAGAAAGGAAAACTTGAAATCGCATCATATGACCCCTTTAACGTGGCTGGGCAAAGACGAATATGCTTATGCATAACCATTTTTTCCTCCCATCTAATTTTTTTTTTCAGCACGTCACAATGCCTTTTTAACTTTTAATACATGTTCCTGGTTTAATTGTGTGCAATTAGTCATTGCATGTTATTCCAAAGAAAAATTACTTTTCAACTGATTCCTATATGTAATTGAATACACCCACTTTTCACAATCCACCCATCTACAGCTCTGATGCTGGAAATCTTGGAGAGATTTTTTAGTTTTAGCACGCAGTATATTTTCACTGACATTCATTCACTCAGCACACGTTCGATCTAAAGTAGCTTGCAACAAAGAAAAACAATGCAAGCAGAATCTATTAATCTAAAATCTATTACATCTATTAATCTAATACAAGTGTTGCTACCATAACATTTAATTGAGTACTAGAATGCTAATTTAATACAGGAAAATGCTTTGAATATGTATGCATGTTTATATGTTTGATTAAATAAAATGTAGAACACTTGAGCAGTAAGCGTATTATTAAATGGCAATCGTCAATACAGCAGCACCTCAGTTATTGTTACACCATGTTTTTCATCTTATAATACCATTTCAGATTTTCTCTCCTAAAAACAGTGCTGGTAGAACATGAATGCATGAATTAACCTTTTGCTTTATAAATTGAGAGCATATGCATAATGCTCATATGACAAGAGATACAGAAAGTCAAGCTACTGAAGAAATTCGAGTCACTCATCAGATGGAAACTCCTCAGAGTCACAAACACAAAAACAAGACTATGAAATACAATTATTTTTAACAGGACGTTTATTTTGCAGATGAGATCCATTATTGGTTCTGACACACTCCTTTACAGCAGTTTGATTCTGATTTTTACTTTATCTTTTGTTCTAGAAGTTCTGTACGAAGGATATGAAGATGGTAGCACTAATGCTAGTGAACATGATGTTTAAAATAATTAAAATAAAAAATACACAGATTCAGGAAGTTACAGTTGATCTAAATAAAAATAACAATCTGGGAGGAGAGGTTGTTGATGTGTTTTTTTTTTTTTTAATTTTCAATCAAATGATTGTTCTATTGACAAAATATCCAACATGTTCTTCACACAAAATAAAACCGATCTTCCATAGTATTCCATATGCACCTTACAAATATATATATATATATATATATGTAGATAAAATTTCTTCTTGGAAATAAATGCTAATTTATCTGTCAAAAACTGGGTGGAAATGGTGTGTAATAATGTCTGAGTTTGGGCAAAAGTCAACAACAGTGAGTCACGAGGAAGTTTTCATTCAGTCATTGGGTGAGATGAACTCTATTTTAAGCCCGGTGAAGTTATTGAAAACTGGTGAAAAGTGTTAGTGTTGAAGGTTTTAGTCATTTGTATGAAAAGTTCTGAACAGTGAATTCAACTAGATCTGCTGTAGGATCGAGGTTGCTACAATTGACTGAAATCTGTGTGCATATCTTTGTGCAGTTTTCCTGAAATGTGCAAAAAGATTTTGTTTTCTGGAATTTTTTTTCCACCAATAAATGGACTGTGGTTCACATTTGAGTCCAAGATTGGTTCCACCCAGAGTGTGAATCATTTTATAAAACTCATAGCTTCATCATTATATTAACCACATATAAACGTGACTGCTCTGTGTGGAATTAACGTCTAAGAGATGGCTCGCGGTCCAAGTGGAAGCAATCTTGTTCACTAACTGGTTGACCTTTGCGATAAAATCACATCAGTAGATTTTCTAGAACCCTAGATGGATTTGCTAAATCATTATGTTTGTTTTTCCAATGAACAATTAATGCAAAGTTTCTAAATGCTCTAGTCAGCTTTTTAAAAATGTATTCTCATTATGTTTCTCTGCTTTTATTTATGTGTCGAACAATTGTCAGCACTTTACGTGAAGCCTGCATATATATAAATATAATGCATTAGAATAGTATTCTTAATGCATTGATTATGTCTTGTCATGCACTTTATAACGCATTACATGATTTTATTAATATTTGCAACCGGACTTAACATACTTCATCTTTACACCTTTAGAAATTATAATGCATTAAAGCATGATAAACCACCAATTTCATGTGTAACAAGGAACCTGCAAATATTAAGCATTTTTGTGCAATATTTATGCAAATTACAATGCATTTGAACTTTGTTTACAATTATTTATGAAAAGATTAAATGCTATATAATGCATTATACATAAAGGCTTCAAGTAAAGTGTTAATTATCTTTAAAGCCATTTGAGCAGCTTATTACCAGAATCTACGTCAACCCTAAAATCTCAGAAAAAAAGGTACAAAATCTGTCAGTGGGACAGTGGGACTTTTAAAAGGTACTAATATGTGCTCTTAAGGTAATAATATGAACCTTTAAGGTACTATTATGCACCTTTTCAGGTAAATAAGGTACAAAACTCCAGTGAAAGCTTTTTTCGGAGAGTGTAACTTTAAAGCGATAGTTCATCCAAAAATGAAAATTTAGAAAATCACTTACCCTAAAGTTGTATGAGTTTTTGAAGAATATTCATCTTTACACCTTTAGAAATTATAATGCATTAAAGCATGATAAACCACCAATTTCATGTGTAACAAGGAACCTGCAAATATTAAGCATTTTTGTGCAATATTTATGCAAATTACAATGCATTTGAACTTTGTTTACAATTATTTATGAAAAGATTAAATGCTATATAATGCATTATACATAAAGGCTTCAAGTAAAGTGTTAATTATCTTTAAAGCCATTTGAGCAGCTTATTACCAGAATCTACGTCAACCCTAAAATCTCAGAAAAAAAGGTACAAAATCTGTCAGTGGGACAGTGGGACTTTTAAAAGGTACTAATATGTGCTCTTAAGGTAATAATATGAACCTTTAAGGTACTATTATGCACCTTTTCAGGTAAAAAGGTACAAAACTCCAGTGAAAGCTTTTTTCGGAGAGTGTAACTTTAAAGCGATAGTTCATCCAAAAATGAAAATTTAGAAAATCACTTACCCTAAAGTTGTATGAGTTTTTGAAGAATGTCGCAAACCAAACAGTTGAAGGTAGCCATTGACTTCCATAGTCATTTCCGTAGTAATTATTTTCCATACTATGGAAGTCAATGGCTACTGTCAGCTGTTTGGTTTGTGTTCAACAGAAGAAAGAAACTCATGCAGGTTTGGAACAACTTAAGGGTGAGTAAATGCTGACAGAATTGTCATTTTATGGTGAACCATCCGTGTAATGTTTGCCGTTGGCTGTAGGTTATCGCTTGCCTACTGTTGGGTAAAGCAGAACTCCGCTGAATGAGGACAGGATTTCACTGGATGCTGAAATAGCCAGTTTCCCTGATGTGAGCACCAGTCCCGTCCTCTGACCCCGCTTCAGATGAAGAGCGAGACTTACAGAGACGCTCCCTCCACAGACGCAGTCCTGAGTGTCTCTGCCACCCATTCCAGCAGTGGAAAGCTTCTGGATGTTGCGATTGGCTACTGAGAGAAAGGCCTCGACTCTTTCTCCTGCTTGAGCTGTTAATACAGCACTCAGCAGGTACCGTCCGTCCATGGGCACAGTGAACACACCTAGAAAATAAAGATTCAGATTAATACAACAAAGGTAGAAAATTCACTGGCCAAAATGGAAAAGGTGTATGATATTCTGTTCTAAATGCAATTAAATTAAACCGTTTCATAGTTTACATTTATATTAAATACAGTTAGCTGATTTTTTAGGAGACGCTTAAAGACTTAAGTACATCTTTAAATGTAATTCTGATGTCTTTGAAATATGGTTAAAGTACTGCTGAATGTACTGGCAAGCATTTGTGCTAAACTAAAATATACTTCAATGTAATTTCTATTGAAACTTAAGTCATGTACTTAAATATTTTTTGTAATTACACATCTGTAATGATGAAGTTGCAATTTAGTACATTTAAAATATATTAGACTTAAATGTAAAATTGCACAATGTGCTCTTATATGTTTGTCAACAAATTAAAATAAATGTACTTCTTTAAAGTATGACAAATTATTAAAAGATAATGATTTAAAATGTACTTTCCAGTAAAACTTTTAATGTCATATTACTACAAAGTGCACTTTTTAAAAGTGTGTTATGAAACATAGTCATAAGTGTCTCTAAGTACACTTAAGTGGCCTTTTATTTATTTAAAAGACCACTTTTATTTACATTTTATTTATATAACTTTATATATATATATATTTTTTTTTACGAGTGTAGCTTTTGCAAACACTATAGATAAATTATAATTTATGATTTTTCTTGTCATAAATGCATGTACCTGTTTGTAGATCATAGTGTCTTCCATCATTTAACAGAACATTGTTGAATCGGATGATACCGATTTCTCCAGGGAATGGCACGAGCGTCAGACCAGCCGAAAATGACACATAGGTCATTACTCCTGCATAAATACAGACACACTCACTTTACTGTCACTCACTGACAACACAGCTCTGTAAAATGTACAGGAGGTTGTATTTAGTTGTACCTGTGGCCATTTGAACTGTCTTCAGTGGAATCTGTGCTGTAGATATGGGAAAGAGACATATGTAAGTATCTTGTATAAAACGGTCATTTTTAATACATATTTGTAATGTCCTGCCAGTGTTGGGGAAGCAGCTTCAAATGATGCATAGCTGGTAGTCTGGCAATCTACAGTTTTACAATTTTACTTAAACTATAGCCAAGCTACTGAAATTCAAACTACTGAAAAGCTATTGAAAAGTAACTAGCTTCACTACTAATGAGCTACACTGCAAGTTGTTAACAAAAAAGTAGCAAGAAAAAAGCTTTCTTTTTGTTGATTTCTGAACACTACTGTTATCAGTACAACCCTGGGTAGCATCAGTATGTATATACCAACATAACTCAACACTTTTGAGTGATAAGATGACTGTCACTTGTATCTTACTGCTGATACTGCAGTGACTTTCATGGAGCTCATATCATCCCTTCCTCCTCTTACATCTCCTTCTTGGACACTCTGGTGGAGTCCATTAATCTCTCCTGTCCAGGGCTTTTAACTCTGTTGCCCCCCTAGGACCCATGGAGAAATAGTGTTGCCATTGTAAAATTAAAAAGAACCTGAGAGACATGTTTTTAAAGTTATTATGGACAATTATTTGGGTCATCTGTTTATCCTACTTCTTTTAGATATCCGTGCTGTTTTTTGACAGATTCGATCATGAATTCTACTTAAGTGACTGCAGAACTGGGTTGGTCTATCAGGCCCAGTCTTAGACTGATTTAGATCCTACTTAAGCAACAGGGAATACTATGTTGTTCAGGATTCTCATACGTTCTGAAGTCATGCGATATCTTGTGGTGCCCCTCAAGGCTCAATCCTGGGTCCTCTATTATTTAACTTATAAATTCTTCCTTTATCATAATTCAGTAAATATAATATTTCATTTCATCAGTATGCATATTAAATGCATCTCTATATACATCAATCAATTATCAATTTTGTCTCTGCATGAAGCATCCAATGCACCAAAATGCACCACAATGGAGGGCAGTCCCGATCTGCAAAGTTATTCCAGCCTTGAGCTCACAGCTGATTGGTCCAGTGAAGGCAGTGTGAAAATGCATGATGACATGTAAGATTTAATAGTACAACATACTTTAAATATGTCATAGTTATCATTGTATAATTTCATTTCTATGACAGATGAATTATCTGGTGCAAAAGCAATAAGGATCTTAAAAGGGAATGGGAACACATATTTAAATAGCAAGAAAGTACCGTAACCAGTACATCTGTACAGTGAATGTGCGATTCTTATGTGTGCGATTGTTATATGTATGTGTGTGTGTGTGTGTGTGTGTGTGTGTGTGTGTGTGTGTGTGTGAGAGAGAGAGAGAGAGGTAAAAGAAGTGAATGCACGAGTGCTATATGTGTATGTGAAAGGTAAAAGCTCCTTTTTGTGTGAGCGTTTTGTGTTTATGTGCAAGAATTTTGTGAGTATTTGCATGCATTTTGTTTGTATGCGAATGTTTCCTGTAGCTACTCGTGTTCTTCAAAATTGATGTCAAGATATATTAGTTTATAAATGTCTTCTAAATATAGGTTTACAATATGTATTCTAGCAAGATCAATTATATCATCCAGCTTTTATTGTTGATTGCAGGCCATACCTACAAATACAGAGAAATTTGTTTTTTTTACCCTGGTTAAATTGTGAATGGCTGATCGCTATGGAATTTGGCAAATAGTAGCAGGTTGTCATCATTAGGCAGTGTACCAAATTATGTAAGAATCAGATACAAAATGGCATTATAATAAGCTTCTGTATCAATTTTTTGCAATTGCTTTTAAAAAACTACTTTCAAACTCCTAGTTTGTATGTCTGATTTCCACAAAATTTAGTTTGCATCCTGTATCAGCTACATCAAAAAAAGCTTGAACCCTCATAATTGTGGCTATTTAGTTTCTTTAGTAATTCCCCAACACTGTTCAGCAACAATAAAGTGTTGAATACCAGAAACGGAATCTGGACTGAGAGCGGCAGCAGGAATTCCTGGGTAACCTGTCAAGAACGACACAACAAAATCTGTGAGGTAACCCTGATTTCCTGTGAAAACACCCGTTTTTATTAGAAAATGCGCACACGTGTATCTGAATACACTTACCTGGAGCTCCTGCATAGCCTGTAATGGACAGCATGCTCCCATTGATCCCCTGAGGGGTGTGAGACGAGACTTTGGTTACTCGAGTTGCTGCTTCCCCAGACGCCAGCGATGGGAGTGGTTGACCTACCTCCATGGAAACTTTTACAGCCGCTGTACCGTCAGGAACACCTGGAGAGAAGCAGAAGAGTGATGGCTGACACTGAGAGAAGACTGCCTGACAGTTAACAGGTGTGACTTTGCTATATACAAAAGGTTTATTCCATCTGGTTCTAAAGAAATCTTAGCATTATGTAGAGCTGGAAAATCTTTAGAATTCTCATTCTATTTCATTTTAATTCAGAGAGTCATGATCCAATTCCAAAAAAATTATTGATGCATCTCAATTTGTAGCAACACTGTTGGTGCAGTGTGTAAAAAAATATTTTGCATAAAAGTCACACTTAAACATGTCTATCTGTGGCTCTGTGGATTTTGTTCTGTGCAAATGAAATGCTGCATCAGAGTAACTATGCAGTCATCTTGTTTTCTCTGGCTGTGCATGAGAATTATTTAAAGTGAGATACACTGTTTTCAACAATTGTGCAAAAGCATTTACAGTAAGCTGCACTAAAAAAAAAGAACGATTGACTTGAAATTGAAATAGCCTTTTTGTAGATGTATTAAGTATACAGAATTGTTTGACAAAAATTATGATTAAACAAGTTACAAAACTTGAACCTTGAAGATGCACACCAAATTTGGTCAAATTCTGGACTTTGGGGGTTTGGAAAAAACCTTCTTGTGAACACCTGGAGAAAGGTAGAAGAATGCTGATGGGAGGACAGGATAACAACTACCTGACGTGGCACTGCCACATACAACAGACCACCATTTGGTTCATTTGGCACCAAATCTCAAAAAAGCCACAAAACCAAATCAGAAAATGCTTCTACTCATATAAAAAAGCTTTACATCTTCATAAACATAAAAAGTTCTATGTAATCTTAATAATAAGAGTGTTTATGGTTTGTATGGTGGTGTGGACAAAGAGCGGTCATTTTCCAAGTCTGAATATTACCAGAGACAGACAGACAGACCTCTGATGTTGTCAGATTTAATAGGCGTTTCAAAATACTGTATGCAATTAAAATGTAATCCTCACAAACAGTTTTGGAGATTTATCTCTTTCCCCATTCAAGTATATAGGAGCTGTATGCCTTATATGTATGTTACTTACACTGAAAACAGCTGCTCAGAAGTAATTACTAAGTATTTAAGATGCCTGCCAAGTAAACTGATCTGGCCTAAAGGTACTTTGGTTTAACTGCCCCTGAGCCCAGGTGCTTGTAGGAATACTTGTACATTTCTCACGAAATGCTTTATGCTCAATGAACAGCGATTAGTACACATGCTCTTCAGCTACTGCTTGTGTGCATTATGTATACAGATGTTCAACATAGAAAAGCCCTAAAGGGCACAATGGAAAGGGGTTTTATATTTTTCTGCTGTAAAACTTTTCTTATTTTTTCAGGATAATTTTCCGTTGTTCATAGTCAATGTGCTGGGAAATGGCAATAAATGAAAAAAAAAGTATCAACTAATAGTGTCAACTTTTGGCCACTAGGTCATGAGAAGCCCTGAGCTAAATCAGCCGAGAGCTAACGGTGTACAATAATTAATATTATAATCACAATACATGTATGGAGTTGCTGCACTGATATTCTGAATTACTATGAATTCAATTGTCATGGTACACTGCAACTGAAATTGTATTTCTGCTGTCATTTTATGATATTTCACAGCTGATGTACATTATTTCAGTTTTTACATTTTTTTTGTTTTACCGTAAATTTAAGTATAATCTGTCAAACTTAAAATGTTGCTATAATATTTTTTTATGGTAAAGTTATGGCAACCACAGCTTCCTTTTTTTTTTTTTTTTACTGTAAATTGTACAGGTTTTTTTAACTGTAAATTTCACAGTTTTTTTTTTTTTTTTACAATGTTCTCATGCTACTGAGTAAAAAATGTAGTTGCTTCCCAACAAAGAAAGAGAGATGAAGCAGCTTCACATGTCACACCCGTTACTCACATGGTCTCATCCAATAAAACACACACACATATGTTGGCACTCCTATTATTATGAGAACTTTCCATAAGCGTGATGGTTTTTAAGCTGAGCTAAGGATATTTTCTGTTCCCTAAACCGCCCCTTAAACATTACCTTCTCAGAAAATTTTAGCAATATTACCAGAGACAGACAGACAGACCTCTGATGTTGTCAGATTTAATAGGCGTTTCAAAATACTGTATGCAATTAAAATGTAATCCTCACAAACAGTTTTGGAGATTTATCTCTTTCCCCATTCAAGTATATAGGAGCTGTATGCCTTATATGTATGTTACTTACACTGAAAACAGCTGCTCAGAAGTAATTACTAAGTATTTAAGATGCCTGCCAAGTAAACTGATCTGGCCTAAAGGTACTTTGGTTTAACTGCCCCTGAGCCCAGGTGCTTGTAGGAATACTTGTACATTTCTCACGAAATGCTTTATGCTCAATGAACAGCGATTAGTACACATGCTCTTCAGCTACTGCTTGTGTGCATTATGTATACAGATGTTCAACATAGAAAAGCCCTAAAGGGCACAATGGAAAGGGGTTTTATATTTTTCTGCTGTAAAACTTTTCTTATTTTTTCAGGATAATTTTCCGTTGTTCATAGTCAATGTGCTGGGAAATGGCAATAAATGAAAAAAAAAAGTATCAACTAATAGTGTCAACTTTTGGCCACTAGGTCATGAGAAGCCCTGAGCTAAATCAGCCGAGAGCTAACGGTGTACAATAATTAATATTATAATCACAATACATGTATGGAGTTGCTGCACTGATATTCTGAATTACTATGAATTCAATTGTCATGGTACACTGCAACTGAAATTGTATTTCTGCTGTCATTTTATGATATTTCACAGCTGATGTACATTATTTCAGTTTTTACATTTTTTTTGTTTTACCGTAAATTTAAGTATAATCTGTCAAACTTAAAATGTTGCTATAATATTTTTTTATGGTAAAGTTATGGCAACCACAGCTTCCTTTTTTTTTTTTTTTTACTGTAAATTGTACAGGTTTTTTTAACTGTAAATTTCACAGTTTTTTTTTTTTTTTTACAATGTTCTCATGCTACTGAGTAAAAAATGTAGTTGCTTCCCAACAAAGAAAGAGAGATGAAGCAGCTTCACGTCACACCCGTTACTCACATGATCTCATCCAATAAAACACACACACATATGTTGGCACTCCTATTATTATGAGAACTTTCCATAAGCGTGATGGTTTTTAAGCTGAGCTAAGGATATTTTCTGTTCCCTAAACCGCCCCTTAAACATTACCTTCTCAGAAAATTTTAGCATTTTTAATAAAACATTGTTTAGTATGTTTATGAAGCCATTTAAATTACAGGGACAAGTGTGCACATACAATTAATACAATGATGCACAAGGTCTTATTCATAGCGTGATGTGAATGTGAGGGTGTAACTGTGAAACACAGGCGGTGCCTCTACATCACTATTTTAGGCCGATTATGCGATAATGTCTGCTTGTCATGCTCACAAGTCACCCCGAATGGGCCAGGAATTTACCGTTAATCATTTAACAGGTTTTTACTGTAGCATTTTTACAGTCTTTTACCGTTAAATTCACTGTCATTTTTTACAGTGTACCGGATGATTAGACTACGTCATCACTTTCCAAGAAGGAGAAAATGATGGCCTGGGTGGCTTCAGCATGCTGTCCGTCAAAGACGATAACGTGCATAATACATAACGCACGTGGGAAGAAATTTGTTCTTTACTTGCTGAAATCAGAATGATTTGGGAAACGAGTAAAATACTTCACACAGCATGCAAAAGAGAATAAACATCAATGCAGTCGAAAAACTGTGTTAGTGAACATCGTTCAACATGTGTTGGTTTTTTTATGCATGAACTAAATCAATTTGATCCACTACAAAAATGTCATATTTTGATATTTGTCAACAGTGTACTTTACGTTTTCAGTAACACTTTAAAATATGTTTCCATTTGTTAACATTAGTTATAGTTAATAGAAAAAAAATTCTAAAGCATTTATTTATCTTACTTAATGATTATTTCAAAATGTACTAATACACTAAATCAAAAGTTGTATCCGTTCATATTTAATGATCCTGAGCTGACATGAACTAACAAAGTTTTTTATTAACTAATGTTAACAAATATTATCAAATACTGTAACAAATGTGAAAGTAACATTAACTAATTGGACCTTACTCTAAAACGTTACCGTTTTCTTATATTCATGCTCATGATGCACTGGCTTTCTTGGTAGCACTTTATTTTAACAGTTCTGTTCTGCATGTACATTCTACTGTATATACTTATTAACGCAAGTACAATAACTAGGTAATTACTGGGTACTAATCCTGAACCTACCCCTAAAACCATCTCAACCAAGTAGTTGCCTTATATTACCCAGTACTTACAAGTAAGTGCACTTACTGTAAAATAATTGCAACCACATGCACACAAAATTCAATAGTCCTTGAGTATATCCTTTGGACTTACTGCAAACAAAGCTGTGATTACAAATCACTTTGTGGCTGTATCCTTACGCCATTTTACTTACATTTTGTCCCTGAGTGTGTTGCAACAGTATCAACTGCATTATTCTGAATGCTGCTAGGTGAAACGCCAAGCTGACTAGTGTGTCCAGAACATCTTGTAAATTACGAACACAAAATCACCAAATGAGAAGCAGATGCCCGCACGCACACACGCACACTAAAATCCCATAAAAGTTCAAATGTTGCACAACTCTGAAGCCTGTCCAGTTGTAACATGTGTGTACAAGTAATACGTAAAGGGGAGATACTACTTCCCCTGGGAGATACCTGCTTACAACACAAAGGAAATCCCTCTAAAAACACAACCTCATGCACACCGTAGCCTACATTTGCAGTGTGGAGCTCATACAGAAGAAGTTTCCAAAAACCCAAAATATGACAAAATATATCGTTTTGACTAGCAGGACTGACAAAAACATACCAGTTGCTTAAACTTTTAAAAACAGGTTCTTCATTGACAACGATCTTTAAGATCCTTCGACATTCATGGAACTTTGCGCAAAAGGTTCTTTAGAGTGCACGTAAAAGTTATTTGGAAATTTAAAATGTTCTTCAAGCTATGGCCGGGCTCACACTGCAGGAGTTTTAGGCAGATTTATCCCTGATTTTCCTCGGTCAGTTTTGAGCCCCTTTTTTAAAAACCTCCTTTTTGAGACTGAATTAGATCAGATTTTTAGACTTTTCCGCCCTCTTTATTGGATAGTAGGGACAAGAAATTACTAGGGAGACTATTGGGACTTCAATGTATACAAACGTTTCTTTGAAAATTGCAGTTTGGAGATCATGTATCAAAAAGGCATTTTGAAAAATACTAGTAAATCAGTTCTGCCAAATTCCAGGGATGAGAAGTTGTAACCTCACTGGTAAATTTGATCGTTTTGATGCTTTGCATGAACACATACACAAAATTGCTGATATGAGCACATACAAAGTCAGGATGTGCTGGTGTAAGAAGTCTGCTTCAGGCCAGTCATAAAGATCTGATGAAGACGTCGCAAGTACTCCACAATATTTTATTGTCAAACTGGACAGACACTAATGAGATTTCTGATAATTCTAGAACCTAGACGGTTTATGGATTTTTATCTTTCATTAGTCGGCCATCCTATAATGTGCAATAATGTGCTTTTTTGTGGCTCTTTGTATTGGCCTTTTTTGGATTTATTAAGAACGTTCATAAAAACTTTCTTTCACCTGCAGCCTCTTTCAGTAAATTTGATTGAAATCTAGGTGTTCCCTTCAGCCCTGTGGGTTTAGGGATAACTTGCCTATGGTGGAAAAGGACAATCTCTAGTGAAGTCTTTGTGTCATTTTAAATGAACACCCATCAGTTTTTCAAGAAATAGGCTTCTGAAAATCCACTGACCTCGCAAATACTGCTGTATTACTTTGAATAAAGCTGTCTGCAAAACCACAATTTTGTTGTGCCCAAGAGGAGCATTGCTTACCTGTAGGTGCATCAGTGATCCCATCCTGGCCGTCTTTTGAGAGGTGTGAATTTGCTTTAAACTTGTTAATGTCTCTTGTATGTGCGAGTACTGTACTGTTCAGCTGACGGACGCAAGTCCACAAGCCATTGACGTGTTTGTTCAGTCCATCTTTAATCCGTTTGAGACTGTCAGACATTGGCTCAAACCGACCACAAACGCCGTCAATGCTAGTCACGCGTCCATCAAGCCCATCAAGCAAGCCATTCATTGTCCTCACTTGCTCTTGACTTCGCCCAGAATCCACCTCTAGATTCTCCACCCGTTGCAGGAGCGTTTCAAAACTTATGGACTGATTGAGATCTCTCTTAAGAGAGCCCACCTCGTTCTGCAGGTGCTGCGTGTGTTTCTCCAAGACTTCCAGGCGCTGATCATGACCTAAGAGTAGCTGAGAAGTGCTGTTGTCACATTGAACACCACTGAACTTCTCTTCGAAAGCTATTCTTTGGTCTTCCTCTTCCTTAAGTCTTTCCCTTCTCAGTTTCTCCTCAAGATAGAGGTAATGTACCTCTGCACTCTTTTCCGCAAGACTAACCCTTGCCTCCAGAAAGTGCCCTTGTGCATTTATCTGTGCAATGGTGGCATTCTGCTCCCTAATGGCGTCTTGGAGTATCTGTTGGGTGTCCTTGAGCTTCTGGACCTCAGCATTGTCCAACTCTTGGGTTTTTCCAATGGGAAGCTGGAGACGCAAGTCTTGGATCTCTTTGCGGAGTTCAGTCTCTTTGGAGTCAAGGAGCTCGGCCAAGCTCAAGTAAGAGGTTTCTTGTTCCTCACACTGTTCTTGAACAGACAGCACTTTGTAGTCGCATGCATTCTTCATGTCCGCTATTTTGATGTCCATTCCTTGAAGAAGCTCGTCACGTAGGGCTGAAAGCTTCTCATCAATGTATGCCTGACATGGACACTCATTGGTTGCAGCTGTCGAGGAAGGTTGAAGCGGTCTAGTATTGCTTGCTTCTGTTAATCGATGCATCTGTCCATCAATGTTCTGGATCCTCATCTGCAGATCTTGGATGCTATTAGTGTTGGTACCAATGGTGTCGGAAAGCTGGGTAATGTGGTTCTGGAGTTCATCAGTGTCTGGTGATGAACGGAGGTCATATGGGAGCGTAAAGCTCTCGATTCCACCCGCTTTGACATCCTGCGGCTGTTGCAAATTCCCCAACATGTTTAGAACGAATTTGGTAACATCTTCCTGTAAATCTAGCCGTAGGTTTGCATTGGCTGTTGTCGTGGCTTGCAGGCCGAGTACAGTCTGAGAAAGACGCTCCACTTCTTCTTCTAATGCCTGAACTCGTTGACTCTCGTGTTGACGATCTCCATAATCTCCCAGTTGACGGCTATGATGTCCTTTCTGCCCGGGTTGAGACCATGGATGTGTCTCGGAGAACACTTCTGGTCCTAGAACAACCAAAATCACTTGTACTTGTTTTGGCTCAACAAAAAGCCAATTTCATTTTATGACAACTTCTAATGAAATGATGTTCAACTAATGAACAACATTGAGTTAGAGGAACATAACTTGTAGCATAAAGACAAATGTTTAAGTTTATTACTAAAAAAAAAATCAATTCTAACTAATTTCAACAATGGAGTGGTGGCGCTATTTCAGCTATAACATCTAGCATAGCACATGTTCATTTATTATTTAGTTATTTAGAATTTCTTTTTAGAGTGTACTAATCTAGATCAAATATTGCTTATTTCACTCCTTCCAAATCCAAAGAAATTAAAAACTCTTACCCAGGATGCTCTGTTGTTGGTTGATGGTTGAAAGAACATCTTGACGTGGTTCCTCAACAACACTGATTTTCTGTGGGGTGTTTTTCAGCTCGGTACAGTCATGACCTTGATATCCTGGACAGCACCTCCATTCCAGTTCAGTCACTTGTTTGTAGCCTATTTTGTACATGGGCCTCATGTGAGAATGATGCCTAGAAAGACAGTTATGGATTGTGATGTGAAAAGCTGATATAAACTATAAACCAGTTTTTAGATGGGACACGATTCAATTTGAACTATGAACTAAAACTATGCAGAATGTGATACAATACGCTGTTTTGGACTCAGATTCCTTGTGAAAACTGACACAAATCTCCCACTGTTCAAAGGGTTGAGGGGAATATTAGCCAAAAAAATTAATAAAACAATACACAGATACACACTTTGAAAGTATACCAACTGGGCACCTTTTGCTTTTTATTTTATTTTAGCCCATGCACGATATTCGTTCCCACATTTTAGTAAATTGTGCGCACAATTAGATTTTTTTTTTTCTGCATGTCATGTGCGGGGCTCCATATTTTTAAAGAATGCTAAAGTGCACTTCTTTTTCACAAGTGTCATTTTGGTTTCATATCGTTTTGAAAAGAAATGCTTAAATTTAATGACTCATGGCACATGGTGTAAACATCAATAAAAGTAAATTAAAAAACAAGCACACAAAAAAAGTATTTTCATTATTTTTTCTTACATTTTACAAAAAAATGCATTTTAAAATGTATTTTAAAGGACAACATGTCTTTTAACCTGAACCAACCTTGCCTTAGTTCATAAAAAGTTAATATTATTAGAACTATATGTCTTGTCTCTCTATAGTTGTCTCTGCACATTAAACTGGGAAAGGAGACAATATTTAAACAAACAAAATACGCACTTAAGCTTTAACTACCACATTATAGTGACAGACCACGAAACAGCGCATATATCCCGGAAGTTTGCTGTGTGTTTCAGAAGAAGCAAAGTGACAACATTAGTCCCGCGAGATTTGAAAAATGCCACTAATCTGCACTCGGTCCACAAAAGGAGGCATTCCTGTTTTAACGATCCATGCAAACATAAACAACAAAGTGCAGAATAACGTACATAATTTATTAGGGTTTACTCCAGCAGTGACACACATCTGGAGTGCAGCTTTAAAAGCAGGCGATGCGCACGAACATGTGTGACTTTCTAATTGCAGCATTTCTCATGGATTCTGGACAATTTACACAGGCTACAACAGACTGTTCAGTGTGGCCCCTGGCCCTTCAGAAGTCGTAAATAATTTGGAGACTGATAAAGCATTGACCTGCCAGTCAATGGGTACAATTTAACAGCGCTGCTTATCCTTCAAGGAGCAATTCCACTTCAATCCAGTTCTGATCTCATCTAATCTGATCTCTGGTCACTTCCACCAATAAAAATGTCCATGCAACCCCCGGCCACTGCATGCGCTCTCCAGAGACACTTACATGAGCCGCCGTGTGCAGTCGGGCTGATTCGGTGGACAGGGCAGGAGCTGTGGCTCCATGACGTCTTCGTTCGCCGACAGCACAGCGCATGTCACGTTCTTATGCACCACAAAAGCACACCAGTTTCTGCAAAAGAGTGAAGAACAATGAAAAAAATACACTGTAAAAATATAATCTACTTTAAGGCAGCATATGAAATTTGCTGTACAAATAATTTGCAGTAGCACTTTAAATTAGGGAACACTAATCACTAATAACTAGCTGCTAATTAGCGTGCACATTACTAGTATACTGGCTGTTTATTAGTACTTAAAAAGCACGTATTTATGCATGACCATATTTTAGATGCCTTGACCCTACCTATATCTAAACGTAACTACTACAACAACTACCTTACTTACTATTAATAAGCAGTTTATTGAGGGAAAGCTCTTAATAGTGAACATGTGTTGTCTAATCAAAAGTGTTACCATAATTTCAATTTCAATTATATTAAACTGACTTTAAAAAAAATGTAAAAAAAGAGTTGAATCTCATATAACTTAAAAAATCAAGTTGAAATTGGTTAAATTAATTTGAATTGTTAAAGTAATGGAAAAACATATGCGGACTTATTACTGTACACCCAAGAAAAGACCCAGCTAACATGAAATGTTCTCAGAACGTTCTGGCAACTTTTACTCAAAGTTATCTGGTGTTTACTAATGTTTAATAATGCAGAAATTTGTTTTATTTAAACATTATTAATGTAACATTTTCTAAATGTTTCAGAACGTTCAGAGAACATTTAAAAGCATTCCCAAAATGTTTGCATAATGATACAAGTTAACAACTTTTGTATAACCAAGAAGAAATGCTTTTTTTTTTTAAAATGGAGGTTTTGAACGTCCAGAAGTAACATTTTCTAAACTTCAGTTGCACGTTAGCAAACTGTTCTTAAAAGAGTATTTTTTTCGTTAGCTGGGCAATACACTTCAGTAGGAATTACTACGGTAATTGTTTGGATCAGTAGTAAAGTGAAGAGAATGCGAACTCCCTGAAGTCAGACTGACGTCATTGTGAGCTTTTGAGGTTTTGGGAGGTAATTTCTGACAGATTTAGTAGCACTTGAGTCATTATTAGTTGGTTACTATGCTCTACACGTTAAGAAAACTTTGTAAAACTGGGCCCCAATGTATACTGTGTCAATATGAATATTAACATGAATTTTTCACTGGTGTTTTATCTGTATTTTGAATTATACATTGCATTGTTGCTTTATGGTTAAAGGAATGTCTGTAAGCTTAACTGATAATGTCCTGGAAGAAAATTGCAATGCTTTTCCCGGTTTTCTTTTCTTATAGTGTAGAATACGGTTCCGAATGGCTAGCAATTCCTTTAGAAGGATGTGGTAACTAACACTTGTGCCATTACTAGTGGGTCATGATTCTTACAAGAGTAAATGAAATCTTCTAACCATCCATAATGGTGTAGAGAAACACTGAGAAACCATATATTTCCGGGAGGTTTGCACTCCTAATATTCCTGTAGTCTCCATGACTCTATAGTGATTCAGTGAGAAAATGTCCTAATCTGTCTTCTCTCTAAGTAATAACCTAACAATGTTATGAAAAAAAAATGAATAGGCCAACAAAAAAGGGTGACGTTCAATACTGGATAAAAGGTCTAGAAAAACATTTCTTCAGAATTATACATATATTCAGTGTTGGGGGTAACTCATTACAAGTAACGCGAGTTACGTAATCAGATTACTTTTTTCAAGTAACTAGTAAAGTAACAAATTGCTTTTTTAATTTACAAGAAAATATCGGAGTTACTTTTTCAAAAAAGTAATGCCAGTTACTTTGTTTTCTCATTTATTGACTGACAGCTCTCCTGTCCCCATGTTGAGAGAAATCAGGAGTACAGAGGCATTGTGTGCGCTAAATATGATGTTACAGTAGTGCTAGACTAAATGTGAATGTGCATTAATTCATCCCACTCACAAAAAACTGATTTAGTATTCATCAAAATGAATTAAAACAGTGAAATGCAAACTCAGAATATGACGCAAACCTGCAATCATTAAATATGTTAAATAACACAAATGTATCTAATCCCATTTTATTTGCTTCATTGTTTTTTTATTGCTGAAGAGTGTTTCTTCTCCTGTGTTCTACTGTACAGCCGTGAATTTACTTTTGCTTCAGCCTGAGCTTTATTCATTACACGTTTTGGTGTGAAAGGGCTTTTATATTTGCTATAAATAGAACTTCTTATATTAAAAACAATCAAGCCCTGCTTATATTTAAAAAGTAACGCAAAAGTAACTCAAAAGTAACGTAACGCATTACTTTCCATAAAAAACTCCCTTTTTTTTAGGGAGTAATGCAATATTGTAATGCATTACTTTTAAAAGTAACTTTCCCCAACACTGCATATAGATAGTAAAACTTCGGTAACACTTTATTTTAAGGTGTCCATGTTACACATGCTACATGTACTTACTATTATAATAACAATTAATTATGCACAAGTACATGCAAGTTACCCTAAACTTAACCCTAACCATATAGTAAGTAGTTAATTAATATTACCCAGTACTTAAATGTACTAATACTGATTTTGTAAACAATCCGTGTAGGATATTTGTTAACAAATTAAAAAGTTAATGTAGGGCTAGTCATTTTTTTTAGTTACTGATCAGTTTCGCATTAAGTGCATTGAGGTTTGGTTACACTTTATTTTTACAACAGCCTTGTTACAGTGTAATTATTCATTTAAGTACTGAGTAATATTAATTAACAGCATGTACTAACTATATAGGGTTAGTGCATGTAATTATGCATAATTGACTGTTATTAGCCCACTGTAGTAAGTACATGTAACAAGGACACTGCAAGGTGTTACTTAGTAGCTCTCTGGGAGGCATGGAAAATAATTAGCTAATAGTGAACTACTGCTGTACTGTATTACAACCAATGAGGAAACACTAGACAAGATGAGCTCTGTCCAGTCACAATCATATCCCGTTTTTTCTAATGCCAACTCCATAATAAAAGGTTAGCCTACTTACTTGCTTCGTTGTCTCGATACAGAGCTGGAATAAGCACTGCCCTGGAACAGACTATACCTCGAAGGAGTCCCATCAGTCAAAGGCAAGCTGATGAGACTAAACCACAGAAGCGCTGCACAGAAGTGAGCGCAACCTAAGAGGACGCACTTCATTTCCAATCAGCGTGCGCCTTATCCAAGCGTTTATATAAAGCTCAGAGAGTGCTTTTTTCAGGTTCTTGACAGAGTGGTGGTGATGATGGCAGTGAGATGGGACAGTGGCGAGAGTTTGCACGAGCTCCCGCCCCTCCTACTGGGATCAGGTTCCCGGCTTCATTAGTGCTCTCCCAAATAGTTACCAAAGAACACTGATTAAACTCAGCTTTAGACCTGCACGTGCTACTACAGTTATGCCATTTCTTTAGAGCAGAGGCTTTTTTTTTTTTAAGAATTCCTGGTTAGAAAATCCAAAGGATCTTATAATGCACTCTAAAAATGCTGGGTTAAATACAACCCAGTGCTGGGTAAAATATGGACAAACCCAGCAATTGGGTTGTTTTGACCCAGTGGTTGGGTTACTACCTAGAAGGTTGGGTTCAACATTTAAACCAACAGCTGGGTCAAAACAACCCAATTGCTGGGTTTGTCCATATTTTACCCAGCACTGGGTTGTATTTAACCCAGCATTTCTTAGAGTGTAGCATATTGGCTGTTTGTTAGTACTTATAAAGCTTAATCTGCATGATCATATTTTAGATCCCCCCCCCCCCAAAACATACCCAAACTTAACTACCTTACTAACTATTAATAAGCAGTTTGAGGCAAAAGTCGTAGTTAATAGTGATATTTGGTCCCCAAACTAAAGTGTGACACCAATCCTAAATGGTCCAAATGGAAATTTTCTTGAAGCATTTAAATTACAAAATAAAAACTTGACATTATTACAATAGAAATAGATTTTCTGATGAAACCACAGATATCCTTTAGAAACACCAGCTTATCGAGTGCATCTTATTTGTGATATTGCGATTTGTAAGTCATTGGGGGATATTTGTAGCAATAGCCAAAAATACATTGTATGGGTCAAAATTATAGATTTTTCTTTTATGCCAAAAATCATTAGGATATTAAGTAAAGATCATGTTCCATGAAGATATTTTGTAAATTTCCTACCGTATATATATCAAAACTTAGCTTTTGATTACTAATATGCATTGCTAAGAACTTCATTTGGACAACTTTAAAGATGATTTTCTCAATATTTAGATTTTTTTGCACCCTCAGATTCCAGATTTTCAAATAGTTGTATCTCAGCCAAAATATTGTCTCAATCCTAACAAACCATACATCAATGGACAGCGTATTTATTCAGCTTTCAGATGACGTATACATCTCAATTTGGAGAACTTGACCCTTATGACTGGTTTTGTGGTCCAGGGTCACATGATTAGAGCAATATTTTTAAATCCCATTATGACAGGTTTCAAATCATGACCGATTCGATCTTTGAAGATTCTGGAGACTAATCTTAAAAGATCATCTGATACAACACAGTCATAAAGTCATAAAGTAATAGGAAACTATGCATAAATATATAGGCTAACTTTTGGTGTCTACCACATTTTATTAAAAGGTATAACAGCACATAGGAAACTAGTATAATATGTAGTACAAAAATATGCCAAAGTTGAGCTTTCCTGTGAACCAAAAATATATATACAGTATATTGTAAAATTATTCCATATGGCACTCTGTATGCCAAAACTGTGTGAAACTTTTTTTAAGTTTATTACTGGGAAAAACTGCAAGAACAAGAACAAAAAAGGACATCAGTTTGTTATGGTAATGAACGGCTGTCATGCTGAAAAATAAGTCGGACACCATCATACATTATTTCCCACTAAAATAGTAAATGACGAGTGATTTCAGACACCGAGTGTGTGAGAGAGCACTCAATAATGTCCACTATGGTGTCGGTTCCCTCGAATAGTGCACTGCATTAAGGTATAGAGGACGATTTCAGACAAAACAATGGGATGATGTATTTTTGCAGGCCAAAACCCAGAACGAGTTAGTTCACCCAAATATGCAAATTAGGCTGCATTTTACTCACCCCCGAGGCATCCTAGGTGTATATGACTTTCTTCTTTCAGACGAATCCAGTTTGAGTTATATAAAAAATTGTCTTTGATCTTTCAAGCTGTTTCATGACACTCAGTTATTATGTTTTGAATATGGATATTTTTCTTACAAAAACGCATCGATTCGCTACAGAAGGCCTTTGTTCACTCCCCGGAGCCGTGTGAGACACTTTTTTTTATGGATGGGCGCTTTTTATTTAAGTTCTTTTGGACGGAGGCATGCAACACCCGCTGAGTGCCATGAAACAGCTTGAAAGATCAAAGACAGGTTTTTATATAACTCCGACTAGATTCGTCTGAAAGAAGAAAGTCATATACACCTAGGATGCCTCGGGGGTGAGTAAAACACAGCCTAATTTTCATTTTTGGGTGAACTAACCCTTTAAGTCAGTGGGTTTTTTGTTAAATTGGAGTTTTGTTTAAATGCCTGAAATAAGGTCTATAAGCGCACAATATTTTCATGTTTTATTCTACAACATAAAATACATTAGTAATACCACCTTGTGATTTTATTAAAGCTTTTACTTGTGTCTAAATGGGACTACAGAAGTTGTCAGGACATTAAACACGATCACACCGAACATGTAAACTCATCTTCTCATTGGTCGCACTCACAGCCTCATTGTGTTTACAATCGCGCTCTTGCAAACTATTCTAACTCAAAATTCCAGGGGAAAAGCTTTTAAATAAAGACTGAAAATGCTTAGCTTTTTATATCTGGTTATTGTATTTAAGCTTAAAAATTTCTGAAAGTTGTGAAGATTATTATGGTGAACAAAACGTGCGAGCGTCATAAACGTTTGCGGTCACAGAGCTTATTTTCTGCAATCCTCCAAAAGCCGATGGACAAATCGTATCGAGTTATTGTGGAGGGAACCTGGGTGACGAGAACTTACAAAAATCAGTTATTACATCACCACAGTGTTTTAAAAGCATATGTTTTAACGGAGTACGTGTTGAAATGCTAGTTTAAGCTGTATGCATCCGCTACACAGCATTGTGTGCAAAAACCAAAGTATGCACAGGACTTAATAGACAAGTGTCAGGAAAACAAACCCATCTGAATAGGATTTCGGTGAGCATGTGATTGCTTTAAGTTTTGTTGCATAAAAAGAAAGAAGACCAGACTTGGTATAAGCGTAAAAACATTTTTTTTTCTTTTTCTTAAAGATACAAAATATATTATGGACACAGTCCAATTATTAAACTTTTTTTGCTTTCTGCTTAAATCAGAGAAGTCTGTAACGAGTGAAAAGTAAAAAAAAAAAAAAAAAGATTTGCAAAGAACATAAAATATGGAACAATCTTTGGCACTCTGGATAAACTCACAAAAAAAACATTGCATCAGCTGTCAGCTTGCGTTACTTCAATGAATCTGCAGAAACAAAACAACAGGCTATTAATGTCAGTGAAAAGGCAACAGACGAGGCAGAAACAAACGAATTAATAGCAAAGACGTCAGAGGACTTCTGATGTACCCAGTTTGCGTGTTTTGCGGCGGGCTCTTTTAGCAGGGACTGAGGGCTCGGGCGTTTCCGGCTCAAGTCCTCGTTTCACTCTTGCAGCGTACATTTGCTCAGGAGTTCTGGCTGCAAACACACAATCACACACACATTTCAATCCCTGTCAGCATTTGCATAGACGTGCATAGACGGCTGAAGAATGTGCAATTCTTGAAAGAGTCTTAAGTCCTCAAATATTTCCTTAAGTGTGGTGTTTTATCTGATTATATGGGGGTTCTTGCAATGATTTGATGATCAACTGAATGAAAAACACCTCAAAGACCGTCTTTTTGCGCTGCCTGCAGGCTACGTAATAATCGTAAGCACATACACTACTTAAGTTGCAACTGGCTTGACGTGAGTTTTGTTTTTTAATGTGTTGTGTATTTTAAATAGCCTGTCTTGATCTGTTCTGCTCTGTTTCTTGTGCTCTAAGAAAAACGTTTCTTGAGAAATATTTTTGTGAATACAAAATATTCTCAGTTTTATTAAGAGAGCAGTTAAGGAGAATTTAATGTAAAAGAAGGCTATTTACAGTACGTTAACACCTGTTGCAATGCACAATGCAACGCATTTATGAGCTGCATTACAAATTGCGTTTCAACATATTTTGAAATCCAACCATCAAAGCATCAATAGCATAAAAGAACGCAAACTTGCAAGAAAACATTCACGTTTTTTATGCTGCAGCCTTATGCTAAAATACTTTTTTCACACTTAAACCTCATGCATACCTCTCACACTTTTAATGTACTTTGTACCCCATAATGACTAAGCAAACAGATCTGTCAGAACTTTGTGCCAATCATCAAAAGTCCGGTTTTGCATTCAGAAAGCAACACTGACGGAAACACATACCGAGAGATCCCTCAAGATCTCTTAACTCTTGCTCTTGCTGCTGGAGCTCTTGTTGTTTCTGTTTCATCTCAGGACTCTGCAGGTGCTCCAAATGACTGTTATAATCAGACCGGACGTCAGAGGCCTTCTGCATTGCAACACGACACTGCTGCAGTAACTCTGCACACACACAACCAAATACAAGACAGTTTCCAGCCATGAGTATGAAAAGACACATAGTGTTCTTAGGAAGCTCACATTAAGTGTTTTTAAGGCAAGACACCACAAGTGGATAGGGTAAAAATTAACAAATCGATATCACAGTATCTCCCCATTTGATTAATCACAGTTCAACAAGATTTTTTTATTTTGTAAGTTTTCGGAAAAGTATCCAAATGATGCAATACCTAATTAAACATGCACTATTTTCCAACTAAGCCAGGTTTTGCAGGCATTTTGTTTACATACTGTATTAAAGGTTTTTATAGAGGGGATTTGGGATATCTCTTTTTATCACTCCATAAATCTGAAAATACAGTCAAAAAGACAGAACAAAAAAAAAAAAAATCACGTTCTAGGCGTTAAATATATAATCAAACAAATGACCCCTCTGTAAAAACCTTCAGAATATAGAGTAATAAAACAAATTCTGGTGTATGTAAGTGTTACTTAAGTGGAGAAAAAAAAACAGCCTTTAAAGATATGCATCAGGGATGCAAACTCATCTTGGGTGAAAAAGACACGCACTCACTGGATCTACACGAATCACACAAATTACCCATTTTGAATTTAAAACGGCGAATTTCGCCGAAAGGTGACAAGTTTGCATCCCTGTGCATTATAAATGAAATATACAGATGGAAATAGATGAAGTTTAATAAACACTTGAATGTGTATTTTGGATGCTTTCTTTCCATTAGTCTGAAATAAGAGATGTTATGGAAGCAAAATAGCCCATCAACTTACCAGTTCATGCATGATGGAGGAAAAAAAAATAATTTTTGAAATTTCTTCATCACGAAGACATACAATCAGTGTCTTACCCCCCGACGATAATCATTAGCAGAATCCAAGTCATCAATTAGTATGGTGTCTCCAAGAAGACTTGCAAAAACTGAAAAAGAGTCAGAACACGTCAGTCCCTCTTGTAGTTTCAATGTTTGCCCTGATCATACTCATGCACTGCCAACATCCGCAGGCTGCAAAATGTTTCATGCATGTTTCATGCCAGATGATTTTTAAATCCAAAACACACACACACACAGACACACACGCACACGGACACATATGCACACAGACACACACACACGCACACATGCATGCACGCACGCAAACACACACCAACACACACACCATTAGCTCATTTGAATACTGGGCGATATGCTCAAAAAAATCATCGCGGGATATGACAGCTGTAAACGCCAAATAATTGATTACAGGGTACCTGCAGGATTTTTAAAACCAAATTTAAGACTTTAAGACCTTTTTAACACCTGCACAAATAAAATGAATATCATATGAGCGGGGGAGAGCAATGTCTATGGTAACATACTAAACTGTAAAAATCATGATTTACAAGTTTTCACAAAAACAAAAAGTTTTATAAAATGGTAAACTTCACATTTCAGCCATTAAACCATATTTAAGAAAAGGGATGAGTCAAAAGTATCAATTATATTAATTTAAACAATTACACTGCAAAAAAAAAAATATATAAATTTACTTAGTGCTTTTGTCTTGTTTTCTAGGATCAATCTAAATCTAAACATTCTTGAATCAGGATGCATTTACTTAAGAAGCTAAATGACTTATAATAATAAGTCTCGTTTTCTGAAGAAAAAAAATCAAATTTTTGTTACGTTTTGCTTAAAACAAGAAAAAATATCTGCCAATGGGATAATAAAAATAATCTTAATTCATAGGCAAAACAAGATTATTTTTCTTGCCCCATTGGGAGATATTTTTCCTTGTTTTAAGCAAAAACTAATAACATTTTTATAATGCATTGGCATGTGTTTGCGGCGTAAAATGGGTTGATTTTCACACTGGTCTGAACAGAAACAGCAGCCAGACTTATTGAAAAATGCAAATTCATTCTCTGCCAGCAGGAGGCGCTTTCGGAACGGCAGCACTCGTGTTTATTTAATCAAATCATAGCCTTCTGAAGTTTAATCGTCACATTAAGCCGTATCTCAATTCTTGTCTTACCGTTCCCAAATTTAAGACCACCTGAAATCATAATTAAGACTTTCTTATACAATTTAAGACTTTGTATGGCCTTAAATTTGATACAACTAAATTTAAGACTTTTTAAGAACCCACAGAATCCCTGTATTATAAATAACAGAATTGAGTTTTAAATTGTTACATTAGGTAGTAAATTAAATAATTTTCATAATTAAAAAGAAAAGAATAATATATTGTGTTAAATAGGCTAAACCAACTAATAATAACTCGTGAATAGGGATGCAGCGATTAACCGGTTTCGCGATTAACCGCGCTTTAAAACGTCACGGTTAATTAATCGTAAAGGTTCCGCTAAACCGAGTGTTTCTGTTACACTGTAGCAGCTTGCGCAAAACAAAAAAAGTTACACTAGCGGTGCACCAGCTTAAAATGACGTGCTTATCAGAGGCACGGAGGCTACTACATGCATTAGATGAACTGACAGCGGGACCAAATAGCGAAGCTTTATTTCCACCAGAGAAATGCCTGTCGATAGTGTGGGACCATTTTGGGTACACCAAGAATGACCAGGGTGTCATATAAATATTGCTGTAAAAAACTGCTGCTAAAGAGCAAATACATAAGGGATAATGCACGGCTTGCTGTACATTGAACGATTTTAATGCACGACGTGAAGATAAGAACCACCTGACGCGAAGCTACAACTCGTTAGTGCAGCATTCTGCCCGCTTCAGATCAGAAAGAGATGAAATAGTGCGGTAAGATCACATTTATTTGAATGAATTAATTATAACATTTAGCTACTTGAATTAATTATTAGAGAGAGAGGTAACAGTTGCCTGTGTGGATTAGCCTACCTGCGTCTGTGCGTCTCTCCAGTAGGCTATTAATCTATTTTATTAATAAAAGTCACAGGGCAGCATTCTCAAGAAGTTTGTGTCCTCCTGAATGTTTGTAGACGTGCGCAGCGCGATCTCCGATCTCACAAACCAAAATAATAGGCATGATTTTCTCAGGCCACATGTAAAATCATATGAATTATTATAAAGATTATTAAAATGAATACGTATGGATGACAGTTGATTACAATATTTCAGTTTATTTCCATCATTAGTAACAGTTTCCCCTGTGGGACAAATAAAGTTAATATTAATAATAGCTAGGCTACTTCAGTAACTTTGTTATTTACTATCCCTGTTGTAGTATTATTCATAAGTAAAAACCAACAATATTTTTTTCACCATGTTTCCAAATTCTCTACCCCAGGTCCAAAAGAAATGTAAAGAAGGTACAAACTGAAAACATTAAAAACTTTTGGGATCTATTTCCATTTGTTATTTTCAAAAGCCAGCAATAAATAACACTTTAATATCTAAAGAGTGTTCATGTGATTTTATACATTATAATGTTGGGAAATGAGTAAATGCATAATAATCGTAAAACCGTGATTATTCCTCAGACAATAATCGTACCAACAAAATCTATAATCGTTGCATCCCTACTCGTGAATAAGAAATCATTCTGGGTGTCAACTGACAACCGAAGCACAACAGAGATACAGTATTAAATACACAAATACTTTCTGGGAGATTTTGTGCTCTTAGCTTACCTTTATTGCAGCTTTCTACGTGCTCAGGAAAAATGAGTATATCTTTGACAAACACAGGATTACCAATGGGTTGGAAGAGAAACATGCCATTCCTGATGTGAGGCAGAGGCCTAAGACACATGAAAAAACATGCATAGAAAAAAGCATACAGCTGCAACAAAATAAACATACTTGGTTAAAGGGTTAATTCCTTTAGTGTGATAACGTCTAACTCTGACACGTGCAGCTAGGAAAACGTGATGGCGTGACAACACACCAGATGATATTGTGAAGAACGCTGGCAACCAGACAGTTGCTGGTAGCCATTGACTTCCACAGTATTTTATCCCCCTACTACAGAAGTCAATGGTTACCAGCAACTGCTTGCTTGCCAGCGTTCTTCACAATGACTTCTTTTGTGCTCAACAGAAGAAAGAAATTCATACAGGCTTGGGTGAGTAAATGATGACAGGATTTACATTTTCAGGTGAACTATCCCTTTAAGGCTACTCTCAGAAAAAAAAGTAACTGTAAAAAGTTTCACTACATATGAAACTGAACAAACGTGCAAAACAATTCATTCTGAGAGCAGAAGTCAGCTATTTCAATGCAGATTACTAATCAAATTAAGTTTTGATATATTTAGAGTAGGAAATTTACAAAATATCTTCATGGAACATGATCTTTACTTAATATCCTAATGATTTTTGGCATAAAGGAAAAATCAATAATTTTGACCCATACAATGTATTTTTGGCTATTGCTACAAATATACCCCAGCGACTTAAGACACATATATCACATATATCATAGGCATTCAGCAAACGTGCAGTTACATAATTTCGTCAGGAGATTAAAATTCACCCTATTTATTTTCATGCATGTTACAGATCGTATTGTGAGTGAATTTATCCACGCAAATGTTTCTGTTTTTTGACCTCATCATTTTTTAAATTAAAACATCATAACTTCCGGTGACTGACATCTCTCCGGTGACGCATGCCGGAAACTTGGGTAGATTTTCTCTTGTAATTTCACTATTTTCTTCTCTTCTACCTTATATTTAGTGCTTGAACATAACAACCTGATACAGTAGATTGTGCTTTTGTGTAACCTGATGTACTAAAATAACTAAAACACATTTTTTATAGACATTAAAAAAAAACAACAACAAAATTACTAATACCTTTATTAAAATGAAAAAATAAAAACAAATTCAAAATATTAATAAAGGCTATGTGAGACGGCATGCATGAGTACCTGTCATTTGGTCTCCAGAAGACCGTCTCGAGGGGAATGACTTGTTGTCGTCCTTGCGTATCATCAAAGATTCTCTTGGCAGCAGATGTAGTTTCAGTAACCACACAGTCCATGTCACCCAGAATATGCCAAGAGATCACCTTCGCGGCATCATCATCCTCCACCTGTGCCAGATGACCCACCTGCAAATCATCACATACAAAATCATCACCACATCAACTAATATCTTCGAAAGAGTCCTCGGATTCTCACAGCGCTTCTCAACCTTTCTGGATAAACGTCCCCTTCATTCCCAGTCTGCCTATAAACCTTAAGCACAAAACTCTATATTTGTGTTATATGCTTAATTCGCTCCATGCTACTTTCACAGATTACCGTATTTTTAGATTTCATTATTTGGTTAATAAATCCAACAGGATTATGCATCATGAATGTGATGTTCTGCAAGATAGATGCATGCCATTTTTCATAACACAACATTCATTACAAGTTTTACATGGGTAACAAATGTCATATGCATTTAAGATATTCAAATAATTTTGTTGTTTTATTCCTTGTTCAGTGACTATTAAACTGCATTGGGTTCAAGATTGTATGCATTTAAATAAAGTGCTTGAAAACCATGCTTCATCGCCACCCACGTATGGGAGACTATTTCCGCCACATAAGAGAAAAAAAATATGATTTGGTAAATCAAAAATTCAAAATTATGATATAATTTACTTTAAAACTAGATTTTACTTTTTGTTTTGCTGTTTTACTTCATAGTTTCGACTTTTGTCATTATTTCAGCTTTGTCAATTATGACCGTCATTGACGTTATATATCAGTTTTGACTTTTGTCATAAGGATTTATGTCATAATTTTTACTTATGTCATAAATAAAACTGAGTTTGTCATAATGACTTAATGTCATAATTAAGACTTGATGTCAATTTTGACTTTTCATAATTGACTTTTACGTAAATTCCAACTTTGTCATGACTTAGTATGACATAACTTTGACTTATGTCATAATGACTTGTCATAATTTCGATCTTTTATGTCAATTTAAACTTCTTGTCATAATTATGAGTTAGTTATAATTATGACAATTAGTCAGTAATCATTTCCAAGACTCCTTTCACCCATCTGACTTGTGACTGGATCACCTGATGCAAACACGAATACATACAAAAATCAATGGCACACCTTTCCCAGAACCTTTGGGCTGCCTTTGAAAGGGTCAGGAATGCTGCATTTACGCTGAGGCTGATTCTCCATTTTGGTCAAAATTGCTTTCTTGCCATTTATAACTTTGTCTATTGCCGATACCTGGACAGATACACAAACAGAGACAAAAACATATGTGATTGCGGGAATTAAATGCATGCTTCTACAAAGAGCAAACAGCAATAGACTCACCGTGGTTAGTTCGGAGACGTCGAAACCACTTTTTTGGAGCTCTGCTTTGAGCTCATTTAGTTTGAGAGTCGCATCTTGCACCTGACCTGTAGACACAAGCAAATATAAGTCAGATATGATCTTGAGCAAAAATAAATGAATAACAAATAAACACATATTTAACTAACTAAAATAAAATACGCAGTGCCTACATTCAAGTTCAGATTTCAGTTGTTTACTGGTTTCAAAGACGTCCCGGTATATCAAAACGGTTTGGGAAAGGCGATCTTTCTTCTTACTGAGAGTCACAATGACTTTCTGATGTTCTACATCTGAAAGAGATCAAAATATAAAAAAATTGATTGCTGTACACCCCCATTACACTCCCTAAATAACAATAAATATCATATTAGTTTGACAAATTAAGACACTTAGCATTTAGTAAGCATTTAAAGGAATAGTCACAGTTTGGTGAAATTCTAGTCCATCAAAGATGTAGTTTGTTTCTTCATCAGATTTGGAGAAATGTAGCATTGCATCACTTGCTCAGCAATGGATCCTCTGCAGTGAATGGGTGCCGTCAGAATGAGAGTCCAAACAGCTGATAAAAACATCACAATAATCCACAAGTAAACCACGCCACTCCAGTCCATCAGTTAATGTCTTGTGAAGAGAAAAGCTGCATGTTTGTGAGAAATAAATCCATCAAGGCGTTTTAATTTTAAACCATTGCTTCCATCCAAAATACCCATAATCCATAATAACACTTCCTGCAGTGAAATAGTTCATCTCCTGCTGTCTCTCACTTCAAAATCCACCCACATATTTTTTTAGAGCTGTTTTGGCTAGTAAACAGTGCTTGATCTGTGCACATTTCTCTCCTGATTCAGACCAGATTACTTTTTCAATGGAGAAAGCAATATTATGGATAGACTCGCATTTGGTTTCAAGTTAAAACATCTTAACGATGGATTTATTTCTCACAAACACACAGCTTTTATCGTCACAAGATGTTAACTGATGGTCTGGAGTGGTGTGGATTACTTGTGGATTATTGTGATGTTTTTATCAGCTGTTTGGACGCTCATTCTGACGGCACCCATTCACTGCAGAGCATCCATTGGTGAACAAGTGATGCAATGCTACATTTCTCCAAATCTGATGAAGAAACAAACATTTTCAGCAAATGTTCATTTTCGCAAAATTATGATCCTATAGTGACATTCATAGGTGCCCAACTCGTATTTGTTTATAACATCTTAATATCTTCATGACTTATAGTCGCATTTAGCAGATTAGAGCTGGATGATAAAACAGTTGACGTTTTGCAATGATATAAACAATCAAGCAGTTTAGATTTGCTATATAGCATATATCGCTTTATGTGCATATACTGTATGTATGCAAATACAGCTGGATAGACTTATATTTTCTACTTTCTATATAGAACTGTGATAATTCCACTACATATTAAACAAATATTGCTTTTCACATATGATACACTGGATTTGATTATGACATGGATTTTGTTGCTTTCTTATCTTATTTAGTATAGATTTTATTTTAATTTTATCATAATATGGACTGAATTTGATTGGTTAACTGTGGTTAACTGTGACAGTCATTAAGTAACTGATATTGGTTTGTGTGTGTCTGCTGACTAACCATTGCAGAATCTGAAAGGCAGGCTGTATGCAGCGATGGTAACACTAGTCTGCCGAATCTCAGGATTAAACTGAAGGATGTACTCGGCTCCATCTACACCGGGACTGTTCTCCAAAAGTGCCAAATCCTACAGGACACAAACAATAACTCCCATTTACCCACAATAACAAGTTCTTAATTTAAACTGGAGCTCTTGAATGCAGTTTTGGTGACCCCATAGAAAGAGCATGCATAAAAAAAGGAAAGGATTTTACATATTTATGCATTTGAAAGATGGTTTTATCTTCATGCATTTTTTTTTTATATTTTAAGCTTTTTGTATCTTCATGCATTTTTAACTCATTGACTGCTAGTGCAATGCTCTACTGTTTATCACACCTTTTTTTTGCACCAGTCCATTTTGCCATTTTTTTTTCAGTTAACTTGCACAAATCTCTCTGGAACTGGAACCGTGTTTCTCTGCAGTTGTGTATTTCATCTGAAAAGCTTACATTTGTGTGCATGTGCAACTGCTGAATGCCGCACATAACTGAAAAAAAGGGGTCCATTACTTCAATATGTGAGCTATAACATGCAAAACTAAATTAAGAGTTTCTCTGTCCTGTTGTTTTAAAAATTATATTATTTACGGATGCACGATATTGGATTTTGCCAATATCCGATATGCCGATATTTTTCAACTCATTTTGGCCGATAGCGATATATTTTCTTTTGTTTGGAAACAACAAGTCTCTCATGGACAGAGATTATAAACAAATTATTTTTCAGTTTGGTTAGTTTTTAACAAAAACTTTCTTTTGAGAATTAAATAAACAATAAGGTTCTTTTATAATGAGAGTACACTGAAAGCTTTGAAAATAAAAAACTATAAAACAATCCTTAACATTTTATTTGAATATTTAACATTTGTCTACAGCAAAAGAGTTGTACAAATTCTGAAAATCTTTTAGAGCTCCTCGTATTTAAGTTTTCATAATCCGTAAAAAAAAAAAAAACAACATTTTAACACTATCAACCACAAATAATATTACCACATATTCTGGGAATAATACAATTACTATACTGTGCACTTACTCAGTGTGATTTTCCAGCGAACTCAAAACTGAACGACGTGCGTGTGCCTTTCTTGTGCAAGATGCCGGTGATGCAGCCACAGTCCTAAACCAAAATTAAAACAGTTTCAAACATTTCAGCGTCATTACTCCATAAGACACGGGTATAACACATTCAAAATATTTACACCAGAGCAGATCTTCATATACAGAAGCTTAGTTACATTCATAAACACAAGCATGCTTTGTATGTAGGCCTATACAATCCAACAACTATCGTTATAAACATGTATGGCTATATTCGTGAACAGAGATGATCCTATCATAGTAAAGTTTTGACTAATCATTCTTACTGACATTAGGCTAGTGACATTATAACTCATATTACTTTTATATCGTATTTCTGTCTGTTATAGAACATAAAAAAACATCCTGGCATCGTGACATTTAGATGCTGTGAATGAAACTTCATAATGTTTCACTTGATTATACATTTAGTCAGGAATTATAGTTTGGAGAAAGTCTAACTAGTAAAATGTGTACAAGTTATGTGAAAACTAATACAAGTAGGTTAATAAAAAAGACTTACTCATGTTTTTTCCTGAGGTAATCCAAAGCTTCTTGAGGTGAATTCTGTCTTATTCCTCTCAGCGCGACGCGAACAGTAAAGCTTGAGGTCTTGCTGTGATGTGGGCGTTTACACGCTGCGCGCTTCACGTGGATGATTATAATATCAATAGCGCTCAGCGCGTGGGCGTGGTCGCATTAGAGATAATGAAGGTAGATGTGAAAGACTGGACATCGCGTTGGTTTCATATGGATTACTTTATCACAGAATATTTGCTTTCGATAAGACTTGCTTAGTTTAAAAGTAGACATGTCAAGCTTTCTATGGATATATCCCTCATGTCTCTTTGTTGAGTATTTGCGGAGTTACACTTCATTTTAATGACGCGTCTCCAAATAAAGATTACGCAGACCAAGGCGGCAGACAGCACTCCCTGTTTGTTTTCTTTATTTTATAAATGCACAAAGTTCTGTTGTTATTATGTGTGTATACAAATAAAAGTAGACCCTTTACAGATTCGATTGATGTATTGCTCTTATCTGTAAGATCAAAACTGAAAGTGTAATTTAAGTTATTTTCGGTGTGATCAGGAGAAGATGCCTCAAAACGCGTATCCGCGTTAATCGACCTCAGAGGGTTAATGTTATTTGTGTATTTTACTTTAATTTTATTACAAGTAGGCCAACAGCGCCCCCTAAGTAAATAAAACGCCTAACCAGACGGGCATTATGTTTGCTTCAAGAATGAGCACACAGCTGGCGTGATCTTATCGCTATCACACCCTGAGCACATGTGAGTCACTCATCTTATCGGTAAGGCATATCGGCATAATTTTTCATGCAATGCCAATATTTGCATTTTAAGCCATTATCGGCCGATTTTGATAACGTTCCGATAATATCGTGCATATTATTATAAAAAAATTATCACAATAAATTTAATATGAATGTTTTTTTTAACAAATCAGTGTTTTAAACCATATTTTATTTATATTTCCTCAAATTACCCAAGGAAGCTGAACTAAAGTTGAATTTATCAACATTGACAACAATAACAGTGTTGTTACTGTTAACTAAAACTACTAAAGATAATTTTCATTAATTGAATAAAATATTTCTATTTAGCTTTAATTTATTTTATTTAGTTGTAGCTTTAGTAATTTTATATGCTTTTGCCATTTTTCTTTTTAAAAATATTTCTATTCTTTTTCAGCTTTATTTTTAGAAAAGAAAACCAATTAAAAAAAACAAAAGCACATCAACTTACTATATTTAAAATTAAGTTAAAAAATGAAAATAAAATATAAAAGCTAATTCAAAATATGAATAAATCCTGTATATGAATAGTACTAAAATAACACTGACACCAACAAAAGACAGCAAACACTCACAGTAATGAGAGTCTCCCCGTTAGTGAGGCTGTATGCCACACTTGTTTCTCCATTCTCAAACAAAGGAAGCACCACGTCTCCTGTGCCTTTAACTGTAACAATCACTTTTCCATCTAAACCCTCACCAGCAGCGTTACTGTACTGGTCCTGCAAAGTAAGAAACAAAGTATTTGATCTAAATGTTATTGAGAATTCAGAAATGACAGGGAAAAAAGTGCATTGTGCAGAAATACATAGCATGAATGCAGCAAATAAATCAGCAGATATAAAAAAAAGATACAGGTGGTGTAAACATGCAACCATCATCTCCATCTCTAGCAGCGACTGAAACTCACCATGATCTTCAGATTCAAGCTGTCTAGCAAACTGTAACAATCCCTTTTCCATCTAAACCCTCACCAGCAGCGTTACTGTATTGGTCCTGCAAAGTAAGAAAAAGTATTTGATCTAAATGTTATTGAGAATTCAGAAATGACAGGAAAAAAAGTGCATTGTGCAGAAATACATCACATGAATGCTGCAAATAAATCAGCAGATATAAAAAAAAGATACAGGTGGTGTAAACATGCAACCATCATCTCCATCTCTAGCAGCGACTGAAACTCACCATGATCTTCAGATTCAAGCTGTCTAGCAGTGTGCGATTGGCCCGAATGTTACTATTGGACACAACAGGAGTTAAAGGTGGAGTCCACACACACACACACACACACACACACACACACACACACCTTGACACAGTTGGATTATGGCTAAATAAATATCCAATTGTATAATTTCGAAGCATAAAATCAAAGCAGGTTGCATCTTAGAACAATTCAGCCATCTATTGGCCATTATTGTCATAACATGATTTTGACCTGATAAAAGACATTTTTCTTTCTTATGGCAGCAATCCGGCACAAATGCATCATATTCTCCTGCTGTTTCAACTTACAGAATCATAGTTTTTACTGCAGTGACGTTCCAAAGGTTTTCGGATTATTTGCTTATACAAATGATGATGAACTTGAGAAGTTTACACAAATGTGATCTAAATAATAAAATAGTATTTTGATATTTAGCAGCTTAGGGGGAGTAAATAAGGTGCATACTTTTATTGTTACTACTTCAGTGGACTTAGTATTATATATTTTTAGTAGTATATTAGTTCCTGGGCTCAGAAATGAATCTCGACACATTTTGAGAGACTCACTCTTGTGGTTTGAGTAATGTGTCACAATAAAGAGCAGATCGGGTGACTCACGGTAGAGGGTGGATTGAGGCCTGATGCCGTGCCCTTCCACAGCAGCATCGAGAGGTACGCCGGGCAAACGGTTCTCACTGGCGTGCCTTCCTCAGACATCACGACCACAGTAAACACTACAGACACCAGAAAATATGATATGCACTCTATTCTATACTAATATTACAATATGATATAGGCCTGTACTATGCTTTCATGCTTCCACACACACCTGGGAAAATGTCCCCAGCACATAAGGTGGCAGCGCTGTCATATTCGATAGAGAGTTCAACGGGTTTATTGGGATCAGGAATCACATTTAGTTTTACTACAGGCCCAGGAATCCTGTTCCTGCTAAAAGACCCCCAAAACTCCAGCTGATGCTCCCCTCTACAAAAGAAAGAGAAATTGAGAGAAAGAGACAAAGATAATGAAAGACTTTAGATTTTTTTTGCACCCTCAGATTCCAGATTTTTAAATAGTTGCATCTCGACCAAATATCGTCCGATCCTAACAAACTATACATCAATGGAAAGCTTATTTATTCAGCTTTCAGCTGATTTATAAATCTCAATTTCGAAAAATAAGACTGGTTTTGGGGTCCAGGGTCACAAATGTGCAATTTGGTGCAGATGCTGATATTTATTGCTAAAACGTAAGATGAAATCCTGAAAGCTTGAGATGTAAACCAATAAGATCTTTATAACAGTATAACCGACTACTTGCATAAAATTATGTAAATATCAGTCGTCATATCTCCAAATAATATGTCTTAGTAAGACCTGTTATGATATTTGCTTAGTTTTATGATCAAAGCTCTGTAGTTTCAAAATATATAATGCAACGCAATACAATGATGAGTAAAGGAGATGAACTAATAAACGTTCCTCGAAAGCCTGATGATCGTATTTGATACTCACATTTGAACGTGATTTTTCTAAAAATGATTTCTTGATAATTAAGTAAACCTAAGTTGTTTCAGTCCAGTAAGTGTTCATCTTGAAATATTAATAACAATATCAAAGTTATTTATTTTATAAAAATTAGGGATGCACCAAAATGAAAATTCTGGGCCGGAAATTCTGGATGCACTTGGCTGAAAAGAACGAAAATGATTTTTAATAGTTTTTTTATTATTTTGTTAAATAATATTAAATACATTTTGTTAGAATAACTCAATCATTTTAAAGATACTGAATTTAAGAAAATACAAGCCAATAAAATAACCACACTTTAATTGAAAGTCAAACAATAAAATTGGACAGAAAATATATTAATAATACATATCAATATATTATTTTCATTCAGTTCTAATGCAACATAATCAGATATAACTTTTTTTTTTTACTTTGACTTACATATGCTAGTGACATTGTCGCTTGCTAATCATGCTAGCAACTTGCTAATCATGCTAGCGACATGCTAATCATATGCTAATCATGTTAACAACATGCTTGTAGCATCCAAACCATGCTAGCAACATGCTAGTAGCATGCTAATCATGCTAGAAACATGCTAGTAGCATGCTAATCATGCTAGCAACATGCTAGTAACTTGCTAATCATGCTAGCAACTTGCTAATCATGCTAGCGACATGCTAATCATTTGCTAGTCATGCTAGCAACATGCTAATCATATGCTAATATTGCTATCAACATGCTAGTAACATGCCAATCATGCTTCAAACATGCTAGCGACATGCTAGTAACTTGCTAATCATGCCTGCAATATGCTACTAAAAGGCTAATCATGCTAAAAACATGCTAATCATGCTAGAATCATGTCATCCACATCTATCTAAATTTTCAAACTTCAGGCTTACAACTGCTTTAAACTTTTTTTTTTTCGTCTTGAACTTTTTTATCTAGTTATCCAAATAATGTATAGTCCTACAAAGCTATTATTATCAGAACATGTGAGCAGAGCATTGCGTCACGAGAGGGGAGCGTCATTTTACCAGCGTTGCCATGCTACAGCAGCTCTACTGCAAACAGGAACGAGTATACTACATAGAAATTTCCTGTCTGCGCGTCATTTGAGCGGACTTTGCTTTGCCATATATTTTCGGCCATTTTTCTCTTTCGGCCAAAAACCGAAAATGCCATTTTTTTTTTTTTGGCCGATAATTTCCGTTGGCCCAAAATTTCAGTGCATCCCTAATAAAAATCAGTAAAGACATCACACAAAAAAACACGTGAAGCACGGGCTGAACCTAGACATTTGTGCAATTATACTAAAAGGATTTTTACTTGATAAAAACGTCTGAAGCATCAATCAGACGACAGAAGGCATGACAGTAGATTGTGTGCAACAGGTTTATCAGCTGCACCATTTAGAGGCCTTAGAAATGTGTGTATCAGAGATAATACAGTAGGCTTTAAAGGGTTAAGTCTGTACTTACTTTGGACCACTTATAGCTTCTAATATGAAGTAAGCTTTTCCTTCTGAATCTACAGACAGAGATGATACCGAAGACTTTATCTAAAAGAGAAAAACAAAAAACTATTAATAATAGCAATACTTCAGTTGAACAGTAGGATATTAGTTCTCAAGTAAAATCGAAAAAAATTTTTTTAGATTTACAGAACACACAATAGGAACCATGATGCAGACGAGCACAACTAAGAAATGTGTTTCACTTTCATGCAATTATTTGTTTTTGATCATTCATAATAGTTAAACACTCTACTTGTCAACTTCGTAATAACTTGATTATTGAGAAGCGATCAAATTTAGAATCTTATGACAGTTTAGTGACACTGCACATGGCTGTTAAAGTTGTTGTTTTTTTTTTAAAGGACTTTTCAAGTACAGTCTTTTTTTTGCCATTATAAATCCACAGACCTCTCCTCCCTCAAATGTACCTTCAACTGTGGCAACAGAGTCTTCATCACGATTGCAATCCGCTGGTCTGGTGAAGGATTTCCCCATTCGTCACACAGCAGCACGACCAGCGGCGCGTCCAAGCCCTGGCCATTCACGACCTGGAGAGGCTAAAGAGACCAGCTTTAGTCAAACTCTTCTCACCCATGAAGCTCAGTGTTCGGGTTGTGAATGTGTGGCATACCATCTCCGGCTCATTCAGTAGCTTTATCAGTACCGGAGGTCCCGCAGTGACTTCGATTCGCACAAACTCCTTCATGTCTTGATACTTAAAGCACAACTCCCTCGGGCCAAGAGATCCTCCCACGAAGCGGACCCCGCATACAGACAACAGTCCACTACTGGCCTGCGAAAAGCCATACACATAAATACACACACTGTGTGGTTTGACGGTGTACACACTTTGCAATTTATACCCCCTTTTTTTACTACAAGATAAATAC
>NW_015505885.1:786643-788539 GCF_001515645.1 Sinocyclocheilus grahami | reverse complement strand
GTGTTGATGGAAGCGATTTACTGGATTTATGCTTTGATAATCGTACTGAACATTACCCAGATGTAGTTTTTGATAAAAATGTGATTTTCTCACCTTTTTGCTCAAAATAATGCATTTTTTATGAAACCTACCTATATTCAAGTGTTGATAAAAAAAAGAATGCTTTAAGCTAAAATAAAACTTTTTTTGTTTAAAAGTAGAGGCTCTGATCTTTATTTTGGTGTATTGCATATTCAAATATTCATACAGCAAAATATACAGAAGGCCATCAAATTTTTGTGAAGATCATCAAAATCGCTGGTGATGGCTGGCAACTTTTTTTCAAAAATGCTGGCGGGGAAAGAGTTAAATCAGTAATTTTTTCCCCAAAATTCCTTGTTTTCAGTTTAAATTTTTTCTAGATTCCATTTTTATTCCATTTCAGTAATTAAAAAACATGTCTAATTATTTGACATCACAAAACTTATACTATTAAACAACAATTTATTAAATAAATTAACAAAAAAAATTATTTTTAGGGAACTATGAAATGTGAACTATGAACTATGAAAATTACAACAGCTCCGAACGTGGCTCAACCAATCAGAATCAAGCACCGGAACTGTCCGTTTTATAAAGAAAAATAACAAAAAAAAATCAGCTTTTTAAGGAGGCAACAACATGATAGATAGGACAGAACAAGTATTATAATATGAAAAGCTCAAATACTGAGCAGCACAGAGCGCTTATTCCCATCCAGTGCACAGAATGAACAAATAATAGATTAACGAGACCAAAGACTGCCCGTTAGAATTACCCAAAACAAATTATATCTCATGTTTAGCCACTATAGAGACATCAGAGTCAGCGGCAAATTCCAGAAGATCTGGTCGAGGTGAGGCTGCTCTCGTCTCACATCTCCGAAAAGTCTAAACAAGTAAATTCTCACCTAAAAAAACCCCCCCTTAAAACTACATTCTGTGACAAAAACAGTATTATTTATAAAATTATAGTGGATTCGGTCGTCGGCCATGACGCTTGCTGTGAGAAATACGAGTGATGCAAATGGCGAAACGGTTCCCATGGAGGTGAATCTCATTGGTTTAAAGACCTCTCAGCCAATCAGACTCAAGAACCAGAAAGAACTGTTGTGTAAATATATTCATACCATGTTCTGTCTGAAAACTCGATCCTGATTGGTTGGAAGGTGTGCATTAAAACCGTATAATGCGCAGGTAGCTCCAAGTCAGTTTAATCACCGTTCTATATTAGTGCACACACACAGAGATCACAGATCGCGCTGCGCACGCACAGAAACATTCAGGAGCACAGAAACTTGTCGTCAACGCTGCCCTGTGACTTCTATCAATAAAATAGCTTAAATACTTGATAGCTACAATACATTTCGTAACAACAAGGAGGTAAAATAGTTGTTTTTGAAGTAACCAAACACAGTTTCATTGTTTGTAGGAGAGAGATGCACAGATGTCAGTGGTTCTCAATTCCAGTCCTTGCGCTCTGCACATTTTGTATGTTTCTCTAATCATTTCAGACGTTTGTTCCATTCGATCGTAAGTGCCCTGCGAAGTGGACATTCCGCTATGATTCCAGTTGGAAGGGAGTGTATATGTTCCATTCAAATGGCATTAAAGTGTGAGAGATGTGAATTTAAATTGTATTTATTTACAGAGGTTTATTATGTCACACTTCTCTAGTTTCGACTAGATTACTGTAATGCACTGCTAGCTGGGTGTCCTGCGTCTTTAATTAACAAGCTACAGTTAGTCCAAAATGCAACTGCTAGAGTTCTTATCAGATCGAAAAAATATGATCGTATTACCCCAATTTTATCATCTCTACACTGGTTACCTTTCAAGTTCCGTATTGATTTCAAAATATTGCTACTGACCTATAAGG